>NC_051391.1:12801342-12851342 GCF_015228065.2 Penaeus monodon | reverse complement strand
CCAGCATCTGACCGTGCAAAGAAAAATCATTCCATGTTTAGTAATATATCTGTGTATAAAGAGGAAGGAGGCTGGAGAGGGGAGAATGAGAGAAGGGAATGGAGGAAGCAAATGAGAGATGGGAGGGAAGGAGGGGAAGAGAGAGAGAGAGAGAGAGAGAGAGAGAGAGAGAGAGAGAGAGAGAGAGAGAGAGAGAGAGAGAGAGAGAGAGAGAGAGAGAGAGAGGAGAGGGAGAGGGAGAGGGAGAGGGAGAGGGAGAGGGAGAGGGAGAGGGAGAGATGGAGAAGTAGATGGAGAAGTAGATGGAGAAGTAGATGGAGAAGTAGATGGAGAAGTAGATGGAGAAGTAGATGGAGAAGTAGATGGAGAAGTAGATGGAGAAGTAGATGGAGAAGTAGATGGAGAAGTAGAGGGAGAAGTAGATGGAGAAGTAGATGAGAAGTAAGGAGAGTAGAGGAGAAGATGGAGAAGTAGATGGAGAAGTAGATGGAGAAGTAGATGGAGAAGGAGAAGGAGAAGAGAATGGAGAAGTAGAGGAGAAGAGGGGAGAAGGAGAAGGAGAGAGAGAGAGAGAGGAGAGAAGGAGAGAGAGGAGAGAGAGGAGAAGGGAGAGAAGGAGGGAGAGGAGAGGAGGGAGGGAGGGAGGGAGGGAGGAGGGAGAGAAGGAGGAGGGAGGGAGGAGGGAGGGAGGGAGGAGGGGGAGGGAGGGAGGGAGGGAAGGGAGGGAGGGGAGGGAGGGAGGGAGGGGAGGGAGGGAGGGAGGGGAGGGAGGGAGGGAGGGAGGGAGGGAGAAGGAAAGGAAAAGGAAAAGGAAAAGGAAAAGGAAAAGGAGATGGAGATGGAGATGGAGATGGAGAAGGAGAAGGAGAAGGAGAAGGAGAAGGAGAAGAGGGAGAGGGAGAGGAGAGAGAGGAGAGAGGAGAGAGAGAGAGAGAGAGAGAGAAGAGAGAGAGAGAGAGAGAGAGAGAGAGAGAGAGAGAGAGAGAGAGAGAGAGAGAGAGAGAAATAGTACAAAAAGATAGAAGTAAATGACATCAACATGGAAATAGGAATAAGTATGCCTTAAAAAATTAAAAACAATGAAAATGGAAGGAATTAAACATGACCAAAGCATATATATTCACTTTTTCTTTTCCTAAAAAAATAACAAACCTGTCATATTTCTTGAACAACTTTCAATATGATGACACACAAACTGGAAGTCATCCTCTGGTGTTTTGTTGGCAGGACTCTTAATAAAGCAATTAAACCTGGAATGTGGAACTGAGTATTATTCTGTTTTATTCTATATTTTGTTCATGTATGCTAAGAGACTATAAGATAAAAAACAGTATGAATATCCTTTTTTCCCCATGCTTATAATGACAAAAAAAAGAGTTCAGTAGATGTTTAAATCATCCAACAATACACAAAGTTGCCATACTGCCTTCTCTTTCTAAATACCACATAGTTACTGCATCATGCCTCACTCAGTTCACCAAAATACAAAGCTTTACCTTTCTTTCAAAATTTTTCTGTACACAAAGCTACTGACAGGTGCCCGGTTATCTTGAATACATTGCTGTTTGTACATGCGATACATTTTCTCAACGTTGAGGTCCTGCGGAAGGGAGGGTCTGTTATTGACCTCATTACTCTGGGGATCAATGGGGAACGCTTTGATGTGCTGACAGATATAATCTACGTCCTCTTGTTTCGTCTTGTTTTTGGGCGAGTGGTTTCCTCGTCGGTCCTGCAACAGTGGTATTAGTATCAGTGGTTGTTGTTGTTGTTGTTATTGTTATTGTTATTGTTATTGTTATTGTTATTGTTTGTTGTTGTTGTTGTTGTTGTTGTTGTTGTTGTTGTTTGTTATTATTGTTGTTGTTGTTGTTTGTTGTTGTTATTGTTGTTGTTGTTTGTTGTTGTGTGTGGTGGTGTGGTGGTGGTGGTGGTGGTGGTGGTGGTGGTGGTGGTGGTGGTGGTGTGGTGTGGTAGTGGTGGTGGTGGTGGTGGTGGTGGTGGTGGTATTATAATAATAATAATAATAATAATAATAATAATAATAATAATAATAATAATAATAATAATAATAATAATGACAATAACAATAACAATAACAATAACAATAGTAGTAGTAGTAGTAGTAGTAGTAGTAGTAGTAGTAGTAGTAGTAGTAGTAGTAGTAGTAGTAGTAGAAGTAATAGTAGTAGTAATAGTAGTAGTAATAGTAGTAGTAATAGTAGTAGTAATAGTATATATATACTATATATAAATATACTTCAAGAGTATCTTATGTAAACTGATTTTCAATTTACAATTTCCATACATTTAAACAAATACATATTTTGAAAATTCTTAGATAACTTACTTTCAAAGCAAAGGGAGATTCACAGGCCACAGCTTGTAGCACGCGATCCACTCGGCCATTGGAAACCCCGTGCAGCTGCAGGAATGCGGTTTTACAGACTCTGACTGGCTTTTCACCTGGCTATAATTTGGGTTAGACATTAGACATTTTGTTAGAATTCTATCTTATAGCCTATACAAGTATTGCTAGACTTTATTTGCAATGCCATTAAAATGTTATAAGAAAAGCTCTTTAATTACAGATTATAAATAAATTTGGCAGTTTCTATTATAAACCTTAAACTGAGTAGGAAATAAAATACCTTCATTTGGACATTATATATCCTTGTATAAGTTCTTGTGAATTTTTCTAGCACTTTGTCTCTCTCTCTTTGCATGACAGGTACTAACACAACCTTCTGTGCAATATACTCATTTTGCTTTGTAAAGTTTCCAAATTTCCAAAAGTTCATGAAGACCTGCCTACGAGAGTCCTCAGAGCCTATCTCTGGTATACAGCGATACTTGCAACCACAGTGTTTATCCACATAATGTTTTTCTTCTTTCAACTTCCCTGCTGCAGTGTAATAAGCTGCACCACTATTCCTCTTGAATTTTCTCTCCAGCCTCGTCATAGAGCCCACTTGTTCTCCACTTTTCTTTTTCCTATTGGGTTCAGGTAATCTCTGATCTTCCACTGGCACTTGTTCTCTAGTCTGCTCAGAGAGATCATTCAGAGCACTGGGAGCTGAAGTGGGTTGAACTTCCTGAACTTCAGCCACAGGTGGATTTCTAGCTGACGCACTCTTTTTGCCGGTCCAAGATTTTTCAATGTGTCGATACACCCACAGACTCACTGGCACTTTCCCCCTTTCCTCGCACCATCTTTTATACATTTCATACATCTTTTTGACAGACAAGTCCTTTCCCCCTGTTTCACCGAGATCACCAATGCTGTGGATGGGGTTTTCTCCTCCCTCCTCTCGACTGTACCTCACTGACCAGATGTGCTGAGTCACAAGGTCGCAATCCTCCTGGGAAGTCTTGTTGCTTGGTGTGTGCTGACCCCTCTTGTCCTGTGAGAATTGGCATTGATTAAATCATTTAATAAAACTATTTTTTTTAACCAATCAGGAAAAACAAACATACACAGGCAATTTTTCTTTTAAATAGGTTTAATTAAATATCTTAGCTATTTGGTTTAATAACTCCCAAGTGACATATCACTCATGATGATGAAACTATACTTGTCAAAATCATGATGAAGAATAGGTTGGACTGAGATTAATTATCTTCAAACTGCAAGAGATGTATTTGACTGGTTTTGTTTATATCTACCTCAGAGATACAAGATCATAATAAGGCAACCAATAATAACTGCACTGTAATTAACTGTACTATAATCCAAATAGTAACTTTAATAATGAATCAGATAACACGAAATAACAGCCATATTACTGATGCTGCTAATGCTACTAACATATTAATACTGTAATAGATGATGATGATGATGATGATGATGATGATGATGATGATGATGATGATGATGATGATGATGATGATGATGATGATGATGATGATGATGATGATGATGATGATGATGATGATGATGATGATGATATGATGATGATGATGATGATGATGATGATGATGATGATGATGATGATAAAAACAAAAATAATTATTCTACAAAACCAATATCATAAAATCATAAAAAACATAAATAATGTCAGCTTATTTACTCAAATCATAATATATATATATATATATATATATATATATATATATATATATATATATACATATATATATATATATATATATATATATATATATATATATATATATATATATATATATTATATTATATAATATATATATATATATACATAATATATATTATATATAATATATATATATATAATCAATAATATTATATTATATATAATATATATAAATTATAATATATATATATATATATATATAATACACATATACAGGCCATTATGATTAGGATGAAAATCTTATCCAAGAATCAAAAGATTTTGGCTGAATCTGGTTACAGAGTCATAGCAACTCACAAGATGTCACCTGCAGAAATGGAAAAAAAAATAATAACAACAATCTCATTGAATGATGAAGAATGACTTAATAGTCATATTGAAGACTTTGATCTAATCTTGAACACCAATACACACTAGCTACAGGATAAGCCAATTAAAACAAAACTACATTTTTATAAATTTCTAAATACAAGTCAGTTTTTTTTTTTTTAATACAGCCAAAGCATATATTACACCTAAGTTTTCTTCTTCACTGCCTACCTGTAAAGCATCAGGCATTTGACAATTCACAGCCTGAAGAATGCGGTCCAGTCTGCCATTGGAGACCCCATGGAGACGCAGGAACATTGTCTTGCATATACGTGTCTGTTTGCTGCAGTTCTGATTCAGAAGGAAAGATAAAATATGTCTTGTGTTTTTCAAGTGAATCTATTTTTTCTACCATAAAAAATTGCTATTCAAGTGAATATACAGTAGAAAATGATGAGGTTTTCAAAATAGTTTATGATAATAATTACATAATATCATAATTTCATCATTTTGTAATGTTTAAAAGAAGTTAAATGGACAGCAATATTTATATTCATTCACATTAGTTGTACAATCTAAAAAAAATTGTAAGACTTACTGGTAAACGAACACAATAAAGTCTTGATACTGTTTTTGAATTTTTCTCTTCCAATGGTTGTGTCTGTTTTTTCTTGACATTGGGTACAAGTATTACATTTTCAGCAAGATACGTATTTTGTTTACTAAAATCACCAATGTCCCAAAAGCTTCTAAATATATTTTCTCTGTCTGTCACACTACCAAGTTTGGAGAGGCACTTATTCTTACACTCACAATCCTTATCCACATATTTCTTAGCTTCTACGAGTTTTCCTGCAGCATTAATGTAAGATTCTCCTCGATTCCTGCAAGACTTTCGGGCAACTTTGGCACTCATTCCCTCCTTCCTTAGTTTCCTCTTTTTCAAACCATCATTTTCTCTTATTTTTGAAGATGAACTATCATTTGTTCTTGGTTTTGAGATTGTGAACTTATTACTAACAGGTACACTTGATGTCACCACTTGAACTGGCAGGCTACAGCTTCCATATCTCTGCCCCTGAATGTTTGCTGTCTGAGCAGTTACTTGTGGGTGTTGGGAAGCATGAAGTGGAGGGGTCCGTACAGCAACAGTTGAACTTTCGTATGAGAAGTATTGTACTTGTGGTGCCTGGACCTGATTCACATGAGCAACACCCACATTGTTGAACACTGCATGGTATGACTGTAATGGTGCTGCTGGCTGTGGATGATGTGCATATCCCATGGTTACCATGCCAGAACCTCCTACTTGGCCTGTTGGCACCATGTCCTGTATACTTACAGGATGGCCAGTTGATGTGACTGTTGAGTTACTTATGTTGGCTATGTTACTGATAGTATTGATATTTCCATAGCCATGAAGCTGATGTTGGAACGTACTGTAACTGGTAACATCCACAGCTTGACCAAGTATATGAGACAGGCTAAACTGAGACTGTGGATCCATTATGACTTGGCAATTTATTAAATACTTTTGGTAGGTTAACAGAACATTAATTTACTGTGAGAACTAAAAATAAAGCACATTATACTTGTGCAATTATATTTTTTTCCTTTTTCTCATTTTTTAGTTTTTTACTATTTAGTTTCTCAAGGACTGTTGCTCCATATCAATGTTTTTCATGCTGTTTTCTCAACTGATTCTATGTCATAAATAAACATATTTCACTCATGATAGCACTGTAAGTATCAACTGAAAAGGGATTAGTCACTTTATGAAGTCCTCAAATATTCACTTTAAAGTATGCCTCTTCTTTATATCCATACTATTTGAGTTTGGCCATTTTAGAATAAGGTTCTGAAAAGAAAACCAACAGTTACCATCTCATTACCTAACACAACAAAAATAAATTAAAAAGTACAAATAAAGACTAATACTGTTGATCTACACACTATCAAGATTCAGTATTGATGAACCTCTTACTATACCTTAGCTTAAAAAAATATTGAGCATATTAATATGAAGTAATAATTTACTTTTCTGCTTTATGACAGTGACAAGATTGATTGATTTCCTGGATATGCTTAGTTTTAGAACTATTAAGAGTAATTGTACATTCTTTTCAGTCTTTGTTATCAGAAATATTTTATCCAGAAAACCCTCTGATGATCATTTCACAGTGTATTTTGTAGTAACTACAGATGATGGAGTTTCATGCAAGATGACTTACACCAAGGCAAGAAGAATACCAGGAAAATTCCAAGACACCCTCCTCTCAAAGGAAAGCAAGCTTCTTAATAAACAAGAAATTTATGACATTAAATAGATCATAAATGTTACATTAAATAATGCATATTCAAATTACCTGTCTAATGATGAGGACTATACAGAGTTGCAGCAGTACAGAGAAAGTAATGGAACCTGTGGCCTAGATGCTCATAACACAAGATAAGAATGGAACAAGCAAGGTATCTGAGAAAGCATACATACATTCTCCTTGTTACACAGTGCAACTTTCATCTTTACCTTCCGTGACCGCTGCTTGGCGATGCTGGTATGGATACCTGTCTGTGGATTCGCAAAGTTGATTAAATGCATCAGCTCTTTGTAAACATATAGACAGTTGTATAACAAACTTTTGTCTCAACAATATTAGCAATCTTCCCTGGTCCTCCAATCTTCCTATTCTTTTGGTTGAGGACCCACTGTACTGTAACTTCACCACAGATTTTGGTCCCTTTACTGATGGTATTGGAGGGCAAGTTAAGCTCTCCCTATACAAATCTGTGGTTAAACTTTTCTAATGTTTGTACTTGTTATTTCTCATATGGAAAAACAAGAAACCTATGAAACTTTTAAACTTTAAAGGGCAGTTATACAGTCCTGCGTCAAAGAGTTTGAATTTGGCAGTGGTGATAAAGAAAGTGTATGTATTTGTCTAGCGGATTGCAGAGTTCATATGATGCTGGGGCAAGCTGCCTTTCTGACTATCTTCTTCTGTGGTTACTGTGTGAGTGCTGGGACATCATATGTGGGTGGTATTTATGCTTGAATTCAAGAGTATGAGGTATAAGTAAGAGAATGTTTATTCTATTTGTAGTCATATTTTTTACTGTATTTTTTATTACAAACTTGGAAAGGAAATTTCATAGATGCGAGTCCTTAGTTTTACTAGTCTGCTCCCTTCATGTGCAATTCAACTTGTACCAAATGGCTGTGAGAAATTGAAACTCTCCAAATTACACTCAGTAGTCAAGAAAACAAATAATTAATTAAATACTGAGGTGAAAATAATTATTTGTGCAGCATGGCCAGGGTGGAAATAGAGATAATTTTGTGCAGACAGACTGCGTTGAATCACAGTGCAGTCTCTTGCTGCAGTATGTTAATACCAGTCCATGTTATATTATGTAGTTTAGTCTAGTGATGAGATAGACCTATAAAATGAATAAAGATATTCACTTCAGCTTATACATCTACACATTGTTTAAGGATATCATACCTCACAGTCCCTTTATACTTCAATATTTCGTACACAGTAAGGCCAAGAGGGCCAAGATTGTCATTTCTCTGTATTATCAAAATAATTAATTCAGACGAGAACCTTAACTTTATAGACCTTCTATAATTAACCTTTCCAACTCTTACCCATATACTCATTCCAGAATCAAACCTCCTGACGTAGCCATCAATACCTGAAAGACTTAAATAAATGAGAAGACAAGAACTCACAAAAAAAAAACTTCCGTAAACGTGACATCCGTGGCTTTGTTTACGTCTGTGTTTGTTTACATTGTAGAGATCATTTGTTCCGGATCGAATTTCGTTTTTATTTTCTCGAACCTTTTATGATTTTGACGAATAATAACCTTTGGAATAGTTTATTTCTTGCCCTTCATTATCATTAGGTATTTGTAGTTTTAATATTGAGTCGTGTTATATTATTATTATAATTTATAATGAAAGTTTCCCCTCTCTTATTTTGTAACATAAGCGATCCATTTCAAAAAGTAAATTTTCTGAAAAAAACAACAGGCTTTTAAATGGCTTGTTATTAAGTTTAAGGTCACAGGTAATAGCTGTCTCATATGTAATGATGAAGTAATATAACTAATGAGGAGGAGGAGGAAAAACGTTGTTGACGCTGTCGCTGCTGTTATGTTGTTTTGTTATTACCATTATGGTATTATTATTGTTGTTATTACTCATGGTATTTTTATTACTTTTGTTATTATTACCATTGTGGTTTTATTATTATTGTTATTTTTATTACCATTACGGTATCATTATTATTATTGTTATTACCATATTATTGTTACGCCGGTCCGCCTCGTCTCTCTGCCACCAACACAAGGCAGGCTAGGCAGACGGCGTGTTTATACAGGGTCGTGAACACTGAACAGCTCCAAGAGGCACGAACACCACAGCGTCCCCAGAACACCAAGGAGAGGAAACGCCAAGTGGCGAGGCAGGGCACGAAGTAAACACACATGACAGTCTTTCCTTTATTTCACAAGTTATTTACCCGTACACTTTTCTATAGGCACAATACAGGGGGAAACCAGCATGTCACACTGCACGATACATCTTATAACAGGGCAACACAAAGTTTATCAGGTCACAAAGGCACCCACGAGGTCTTCACAGGAGCAGCACCCAACCGCGTCTCTTGGCTTGTTCCTCCGCTCCTCCGCTCACAGCCAGCTGCGTCATGTTGCCCAGGTCCCTTCATGTTAACACATGCCCAGCATCTTTCATGTTACACATGTTTCGCACAGAGACAAAGACCCACTGGCGTAGCACTATCCCCCCCCTATTAAGCAGACGACCCGTCTGTCTGACATACTAAACTGAAACAACTACAGAAAATTTTAAATAAAATCAGTTCTCAAAAACACAAAAATCATTCATCCAGCGCGGCTTTCTTCGCTCTCGCTGGGGTCTCTCTGGAGGAGGTGTGGGCGGCAGTAGATTGGCAGTGGCACCCAGAGGGGTATCTCCTGCCCCAAGACCTGGCTCATGGTCACCATTGACGTCTGCTGCATCGCCCTCACCGTCCAAATGGTCGTCCTCATCTCGGTCAGCGTCTGCCACGTCCTCATCGCCGCTACTGGGGCTAACTCATCTTTTTTCACCATGGCCCCAGGAGTAGCTTCCTGGCCCATGGTAACCCACAGCCGGTGCGCCAAGTCCTCGAGGAAGTCAGGCAACGGCCCCACACCAACCAACTCCTTGCTCCCAACGACTCTTCTGGATGCTCCACTTCCTCACAAGTGCCCAGCTTTGCACCAGCTGGCACCTTCTGGGCCTTATCGGAGAAGTTAGCTACCAAACACTGTAAACTACCCCTCCCCTGGTCCCAACAAGGCTCCGCCCAACCGCTACGCCATCAGCCAGCTGCGGTTTTGAATGGCTCCACGAGCCCTCTACTCCACACATCACTCTTGACAGTCGACACCGGATTCTAGACTCTGTCCTGGGGGAAAGGTGCAGTCGCTCAGCTGTAACTACCTCTGCACAGCCAACCACTGGAAGCAAGGGCACATCTTCACCGTGCAACCTCACCAGCTTCCGTCCAAGGTCGACACACGCCTTAACTCTCTGCGTCGGTAGTCAAGGCCCAGCAAACAGTGCTTGTCCAGATCGCCACATACACCGGCAGCCGCTGCACCGTGCTGCCCACGCCAAATACGAGCCTCCACTGGGCCCCTTGGCTGCACGCAATGCCCCGGACCACACAGTCTCTGTGGTGCGTCTGTGAGTCGCACATAGTGGCCAACATATCGGCCGCACTAGGGTCTTCTCGAGCCCAGTGTCCCACTGTCAGCGGCATGGCTTCCCCATCTACTTGAGCCCTCCACCTGCATCGTGCTGGTTTCAACGGCGCTTACCCAAGTCGGGGCCCGGAACCGAGGACGGCTGGTTTCGGCCCCTTCTCCAGCCTGTCCGAGTTTCCGCCTGTACCACTTCCTTAGGCCTTAGGACATGCACTCGGATGGTGACCATACTTGCCACAAATCCTTGCAGCACCTGCTGGAAGGCATCAGAATCCGTCCGTTGAGAGGACGTGTTCTCCTCCCCTCCGACACCGACTACGTCTGTGCCCTTCCTCACCACAGCCCAACACAAGCCTTGGAAAGTCCTCGGGCTTACCTTCCTCAATGCTGACCATCTCCACTTTAGCCTTTCCGGCCCCGAGGTCATGGCGGCGCTGAGCAGCTGGCCCTAGGCCACTGGTTGCCTTCAGGAAGGCCTCGACTCAAGCCCTCCCAGCGCCACCTGCAGGTCCTCAGGTGTGCCTGCTTGATGTAGATTTGAAGCTGCTGGTCCTGCAAAGCGTCAACAAAGAAATCGCGGGCCAGGACCACGATCATCTCTTCCGCAGCCACAGGGTACGACCTCCTTACCAGCGCCTCCACATCCTGCGCCAGCTGGGACAGTGTCTCGCCACGCTCACGAGTCCGCTTCTTCAAGTGGCCCGATATACTCGGCCTGGTGGTGGTGGCCCGAACGGCGTTTTCAAACCTCCTGCCACGCTGGTGTAAGAGGCCTGTTGGGATGGCGGCAGATGCCCCAACACTTCCACCGCGGGGCCCCTTAGCGCTGTTACCAGCAGCAGGGCCTTCTCTTCCTGGCTCCAGCCCTGGGCAGATGCCAGCATTTCAAATTGGGCGACATATGCCTCCCAGGCCACCTTCCCGTCGTACTAGTGGCTTACGCCTCACAGAATGTCTGGAGGCCGAGGGGCTGGGGTGGAGAACGCGTGCCGTGAACTAACACGCCCGGGGGGGAGGAAGGGGGGAGGAGGCAACGAGGCGGGTTGACCGGTCCGAGTTGCACCACCTATACCAGGGAGCGTTCCGATGGGTCCCCAGCCTTCTGCAGCGACCACTGGCCTCCGACACGACGCTGCGAGGCCCGGGGTTTCCTGCCACGGACCCCAGGCAGACCCCAGTAAATCTGACACTCTGGCATCTGTTGCCAGAACCTCGTCTGCCTTCTCTGCTTGCAACGCTACTTCCTCCTTCAGGCCCTGAACCTCGCCCTTCAGAGTCTGCACCTCCTCCATCAGTTCACTCTTCACGCTGTTGCAGGCCTTGTCGGTGTACTGCTGAGTTTCCATCTTCACAGATGCAAGATTGCCTCTGTAGCACCTCAACAAGTCGGCAGATCTGTTCCTCTGCCTTCCTTGCCTGCATCTCGACGAGATGGTGCGCCTGCTGTGTGCCCTCTGTGCCTGCTCTTCTGCCTTTGTGCATTTCCTCCCTCATACGGCCAGCATGGCAGTGATCAGGTCCATCTGGCTCGGCTTCACCTCACTCGTGCCTGCCTCAGTCATAGCCTCCTCTCCCTCATGGCTGCCGCCATCTTTGTACGACATGATAAATCGGCGCGTCTCACTGATCATAATATCACCAATCCACTTCGTAACACATTTGTTAGCCGTCCGCCTCGTCTCTCTGCCACCAACACAAGGCAGGCTAGCAGACGCGTGTTATCTACAGGGTCGTGAACACTGAACAGCTCCAAGAGGCACCGAACACCACAGCGTCCCAGAACACCAGGAGAGGAAACGCCAAGTGGCGAGGCAGGGCACGAAGTAAACACAAAATGACAGTCTTTCCTTTATTTACACAAGTTATTTACCCGTACACTTTTCTATAGGCACAATACAGGGGGGAAACCAGCATGTCACACTGCACGATACATCTTATAACAGGGCAACACAAAGTTTATCAGGTCACAAAGGCACCCACGAGGTCTTCACAGGAGCAGCACCCAACCGCGTCTCTTGGCTTGTTCCTCCGCTCCTCCGCTCACAGCCAGCTGCGTCATGTTTGCCCAGGTCCCTTCATGTTAACACATGCCCAGGGCATCCTTTTCATGTTAACACATGTTTCGCACAGAGACAAAGACCCACTGGCGTAGCATTATTATTACTATTGTTATTATTAATGTAGTTGTTATTACCATTATGATATCATTTTTGTTGTTGTTAACACCATTATGGTATTAATATTATTGTTATTGCCATTGTGATATCATTACCATTATGGTATTATTATTGTTGTTGTTATTACCATTGTGGTATTATTATTAGTTGTTCTTATTATCACTGTGGTATTACTATTGCTGATATTACCATTGTGGTATTATTATTGTTGCTGTCGCTGTCGCTCTCGTCGCCGTGGTCGTTTTTTGTTGTTGTGGTGGTGGTGATTGTGATATGATGGTGGTAGTGATGCTGGAGGTGATAGTGGTGGTGGTGGTGGCGGTTGTGGTGGTGGTGATGTGATATGATGGTGGTAGTGATGCTGGAGGTGATAGTGGTGGTGGTGGCGGTTGTGGTGTGGTGATGGTGATAGTGATGGTGATTGTGGCTGTGATAGTGAGATGGTGCGGTATGGTGATGGTAATCATAAGATGTGGTGATGGCGGTGTCATGTATCTTAAACGCGTCTATCGCCGATGTCATGATTACTTAAGTTGGATACCCGACCGACGATAGAGGCATGTTGGTTCCTGATAGAACGGGTAATTTGCGAAGTAAAGAAAAAAAAAAATAGAATCAAATAAGAAAATAAATAAATAAATAAAATAAAAAATAAATAATAGTAAAATCAAATAATAAATATGATAAATACATACATAAAGTATGAATACTAAAATAATAATAAAGGCTCACTCACATTGGCACATTGTCTAATTAATTTGCATTACGCTTATTTAAACCATCGTTTAAATCGCCAGGGAGAGAGTTCTTGTTAAATAACATTTCTCTTAAACTTTTTTTTATATATCAAAAGATTCAGAGGAACCTGGGGATGCCTATAGCCTGCGCCAGCAATGATTACGGAAGTAAATTGATTGTGTTAACCCAAATAAACTCTATATCTGCACCTTTGCAGTTGTAGCAGATATCCCAATTGTTTTGAGAGTATCTGTGATATACGACTCCACTCCCCCTCCCCCCCATGTCCTGCATCGCATCTATAAACATTGAAATGTGGCATTTTGATGAAAGCACTTGACATATCTTGGTGAAGCCACGTTTCACTACACATAATATATCAAGATTTCTCTCCATTATAAGCATTTCTATATCATCAAAATGTCCAAGGAGAGATTATGCATTAATGTGATCTATTTTCAAAATCTGTGATCTGACTGTCGGTCTTGCTGACGGCGGGGCCTTGTCAAACCCTTTGATCACGGTTGCACTTGTTTCTGTTTAGGAACACTTTGGCATTCCTTGGGAAGGTATCTGAATCTAAGAATAGTTCAGGCCTTATTTATTGGCCTCGCACAATTACCGTGAAACTAGTGTAGTAGTTGTGGTTCATCGTTGTCTTGTGGGCTTTTACACTTGATATATTTTCGAAGTTGTCCGAGAGGTGTTCCTAGATGTTTTCTTCATTTATGTCTGGATGACAGCTGGTGATGTACAGGTACATTGTCTCAGGCCGATCAGCTCCTATTAAGGGCTTTGTTGTTGTCGTTTCTCTCTTGTTTTTCTCCTTTGTTTCTTTGAAGTGACTGTGATGAAACCCTTCATGTTCAGCATCGTCTGTCCTTTCTGTTTGGTAGTTATTAATCACGATCGTCGGCACTACTGGAGTTGGGGGTGCAGTGGGAGGCGGGACTCTTGGCACCTGGTGATGAGTTGCATCACTGCACTGGCAGTTTGGTGCAAGTTCCTTCTGATTGTTTTTGTTGTGAATTTCCCCTGGCTTCAGGTGGGTCACCCCGCAGGCTTTCGGGCCACCTGTTCCCCTGTCATTTATGGATCTGTATAGGAACTCTACGGACTCCTTCCCCTGCAAGATGACGTGGCTTAGCCTTTTCTCTCTCTCTCTCTCTCTCTCTCTCTCTTTTTTCTTTCTTTCTTTCTTTTTTTTATAAGAATGAACCTGTGTTTTTATACCCTTTGACTTACCTTTCCCATTGGTCCGTGATCTATATCTACACATTTCTACTGCACGTAACACTTATACACTACTTACCTTATATTCTATACTACCCTTGCCTTATTCTTGCCTTTTTGCCTTCGAATAATTCACCTTAGTTTTGTTTCTCACTCGTTTCTCTCTTCGTATTTTCTCGTTTTCCCTCACGGATCCCTTCTTTTACTTTTTCTTACTTTCCTGTCTTATTTATTTTATGTGCCCACGTTTGTATAGTTTTATTCTTTTTAGTTTTAAACCCACCATACACTATTTGATAATCAAATGAATTGCATTATAAGTAAAAACATCACAAAGCGCGGGAAGCCACCAGTGTAAAAGGTCAAGTCAGGTCGGTCAAGGGATAAGAAGTGCCAACACGCGAGTGGGGGAGATGTCATGGCCAGTGATGTTAACCCAAACGTGGTGAAATCGCCAGAGCGCGTCTCCCTGGAAGTCCTGCCGCCGACAGGGAGAAATCTCTGCTCGACGCGGGCAAGGGAGATAGCCTCGTACTTCAACCTGCAGCCTCATGGTTAGCCGAGGGCACCACCGTTGCCATGGGCGAGAAGTCCGTGCACGGTGGCGCCTCCGATGGCGCCGGACAGGCCACCTTTACCGCTCCCAACCTCCCTCGTTAGCCGAGTGCTTCCGCAGCCCGGGCGCGGCGGTCTCGCCAACCCGTGAGTTCGCTCATGCGAAACGAATGCCTGCTATGCCAAGGCAGCGCAAACCACCGATGGCCCGAGGCCTCCCTTACCGACCTTTGTCCTCCTTTCCTCCTGTCAGCTATGCCCCCAACTTTTACCCCGCATGTTGGGTTAAGCCCCGACTCTTTTCTCTCTCACTAAATCATCTCTTCGACCCTCCCCCCCCATTATCCTTCCCCTCTCCCATCTTCTTTCCCCCCCGGTAACGGGTCTTTTCTTTTAACTTTGCCTTGCCTTGGTCAAGGGAGAGACGTGAAAACAAGGTTGCCTGTGAAAGGCAACACATTCTGGGCAAGCTGACACCCTTTTGAAGTTTTGCGCAAGACAAGCTAAAATTCCAGATAGAAGCCACTTCATTGGGATGAGGGAAATTAGTCTCTCTCCTAGTGAAATTTCCTGGAAGTTGAGTATCTCCTGGTCGGTGGTATACAGGTGGATAAGGAGATGAGTGGAGGAGGGCACCCTAAATGGCAGCCCTCATTCCAACAAAAATTCTTGGGGTTTCAATTTGTTTTAAATTTTCCCTCGACCACCTTTCTTACTGACAGTACAGGTGACATATGTATAATTTTGTGTGTGTGTCGCGCATACGTACCAGTCGATCTGGCGAATAAGTCGACCCTAGAAATCTGATCTTTAATTCAGGTTTAGGCCTATGTTCACCGAATAAAAACTCTAAAAATAAAGCATCTCCACTTTCTCAGCCCTATTGCATGGATTTTTTTTTTTTTTTTTTTTTTTTTTTTTTTTTTTTTTTTTTTTTTTTTTTTTTTTTTTTTTTTTTTACATAGCCATCCATCACGAAGGATGTGACACCATTGGACATTCTTTACAAAGTGACCCAACCCTCTGAGACCAATTCCCTATTGCTCCAGCCTCTCATGAGGATCCACAAACTTGGTCGTATGAACCAAAATCCTTCCTAACCCGTGGGCTTTGCAACCAGACCCCCAACCGATCGCTGTGTTTCCCTGTCGGGGGCTCAGCCCTTGGACCAACACATCATCATCATCAAGGGGCAAACGCCGACGGGGATGCATGACTGCATCCACCCTTCGCTTCCAGCCACGAAGGTCCTTCATGGCGAGTCTCCAGGCAGGTCCTCGGCCCATCTCTAATTCCTCGCAACAGGAGTTTTGAAGTGGACCCGTAGGGTAGCCACTACCAGCCTATGGTCAGTGCCACAGAACTCATCACTCTGGTAAACTCTACAGTTCTGGAGGATCCTCCATCGTGTGCTAACAAGAATGTGGGCAATTTCCTTGGCCACTGTACCTGTATTGCTATACCATGTCCAGCAATGTGAGTTAGAGCGCTGATACCAGGAACCAGAGATCCTCACTCTCTGGGATCTAGCAAAGTCCTGGATACGAAGGCTGTTCTCGCTGCTGGGATTAGCTCCTGAGCCATCTCATAGCCAGCTCGATCACAGCCGGATACTGCAATGAAGTCGTCCAGAACAATGTATATATCTAACCGGGGGCAATTGTCAGTCTCAATGCCATAATACACTTGTCAACCAGTGTTACCTCAACTACCAAGGGTTGAAGTCGGCTACTCCCTGTAGGTGATGACTATCGCCGCGGCCAGACCAGCAGAGCGCCAATAATTGCCAGTCGTTGGACCTACGCCGACGAACAGTGCACCATAGACCTTTTAGGTCTTGGCGATACCGGCTGCAGTTTAACGTCTTGCCCAGAACGAAAGAAAATGTGTGTGTGTGTGTGATAATCATATACACACAAAAAAAATACACAAAAATAACGGGAACTGACTGCCTTGCTGCCAGTAGCTTCGTCATCAGCCTGGTCGGGAGGCACTAAGCAGGGGCTCCAACTTGGCCTAGGATGTCCCGTGGGCTAGCAGAGGTAAAGGTGTGTTACCTCGCCTTTGATAGAGGATGTCTCTATTCAGCTACCCAATATATGTGTGTGTGGAGAACTTCCAGGGAAATCTCTGTTATATGATAATAAAAAATCAAATACAAATAAAGGTACACATATAACTGACAGGTGATCGATCGAACTGTCAATCAACGAGACACGGGCCTTAGAGTGACACCTTGGTTTTCAGGGTTAATATAGTCCCTTACTGTAGAGGAAGGACATTATCAAACACTAATAAGAAACAAATATTTATTCAACAGTAATGGAGTAAACGATCATATAAAAACATTATTTATACAAATAGCTTTCGGTTACTAAATCAAGCATTACTTTTTTTTTACTTTTTTTTTACCGCCATTAGTCTATTTCAATTTATTTTTGCTTCTATCAGAACAATTTTATTACTAAAATAAAAATAATTTCAATGTTTATAAGTCTAAAACTGGTTACTCCTCTCATCACATTTTCTACTATTAAATCAGTCCCCCTTTTAAATTATATAACCCAACGTGTCGTTTTTACACATGTTCATCTTCCTTTCGTTCACACCGGTAACCGTTAGTTTTGGTACACCCTCACACTTCCTACCCTCGCATTTCTAATACCCTGATTGTCTCCCAGGCTCTATTTTACAAGGACATTCTCCTTTGGCGCTAATAACAGTCAGTGTCCTTTGGATATGATACAGTGTTTCTACCGGTCTTAGACCTGGACAGCGTGTGCTGGCATCATTTTTGCATTACACGCATTAAAAGTCTACACATTATGAAACCTTCTACGGTATTGTTAATGCCTATCAGATTTTATACATATACTCTGGCTGCCTTCTATCCTTGACCAGTCTCTTAATGAAAAGAAGAATGGTTCACCCCTACTGCCGCTGCTGGATGCCAGTAGCCGCCCTTTTAAAAAGTAGTTGGTTGAATTTCCATGGCTACATTTACTGTTTTTTACTTTATCAAACTGTTCTCCTTTGTATTACGAAAGTCTTTGTTCTAGTTACGGTACATTAAAACACATGAAGTTTCACAAATAGGTAACTGATTTATTTAGAGAGGTTGGTACTCCGACCTGGCGAATGTAGGAAAAAGGTTAAATAATTTAGCTACAATTGTTGAATCAAAAGAGATCATATAACATGGCTCCATTGCTAAATCACAAGAAAATGTCTTCTAAAGCTATACCAAAATCCTAGATTTGTATATTCTAAATCATTTCGCTCTAGGCCTATGCGTTCACTCCCTGCGTGTTGTCCTGGCTCTGGCAGAGGGTGCGACCAACCAGCCCTCACTTCTGCAGCTTCCTTTGCCTTCCTCGTGCCTCTTCCGTTCATGCCCTTTTGGTCCACCTTTCGCCTTCAACACCTGTTCTGGTGTTCTTTTACCTTAAATATAATCTGGTTAGTAGAAGTATCTTTGCCCATTTGACCTGGCAATTACAGATGAACTTATGTTGTAATCAATACCACTACCAGGTAATTCTGGTAAATTGTTTTATAGCAATAATCGAACAAGAAACAGTTAACTTACTAACTTTCCACAAAATATCAGCTAAATTATAAATGAGTTATCTATTTTCGAAGGTAGGTTGGTTACGAAGGCCTTCCACGGAGAGCCATGATCATAATAACCACCATTCAAATATAGATATGAACTGAGATGACCTTGTAAGTGAATGAACTGTTAATCATTGGCATATTAGTCTGGCAGATTCATTTTATTTTTTGGGTTAATGTATGTCCATTCTGCAGAATAATGATATCATAAAAAACCTGGTAATGAACAACTATATACTCAACAAATACAATATATATGAATCATGTATGTGTGTGAGTGTGTGTGTGTGCACACACACACACACACACACACACACACACACACACACACACACACACACACACACACACACACACACACACTCACAAACACACACACATTAAACCACATGAGGTTTCACAAATAGGTAAATTATTTATTCAGAGGTTGGTACTCCGACCTGGCGAATGTAGGAAAAAGGTTAAATAATTTAGCTACAATTGTTGAATCAAAAGAGATCATATAACATGGCTCCATTGCTAAATCACAAGAAAATGTCTTCTAAAGCTATACCAAAATCCTAGATTTGTATATTCTAAATGCTTTCTCTAATACTGAAACATAAATATCTGCAATATTGCATAAAATATGAAACAATTATGCACAATGTCTATTTTCGAAGGTAGGTTGCTTACGCGGGCCTTCCACGGAGAGCCATGATCATAATAATCACCAGTCAAATATAGATATGTGCATAATATATATATATATATATATATATATATATATATATATATATATATATATATATATATATATAGTTATATAGTTATATAGTTATATAGTTATATATAGTTATATCACTAAATCATGCACATATCAAATATCTACACATTTTAACTCTGTATTGTACTTCTGTCTAAATATTAGATTTTAAGCATGTTATAAATATTTCCTGCTTGCCCGTGATGCATACCAGTGTTCGCCCTTTATTCATTTGTTGAAAATCGATAGCAATATTTAAATTCAACTGATCTGAACTGATCTATTCCGAGTAGCTCGTAAAATGTCCTGGCACACTGGTTAGAATATAGAAAAAATATTATATATATGCATATGATATTCATCTCTATATATCCACCTCTATCTAGAAATATATACACAGAAACATACACGTACATATATATATACCAGCTTTGGGGTCCACTCTCCTCTGTGTCATCAAGGAGGGCAGGCGAGCTTCATCAGCACCAGCAACAGGAGGGGATCCTTCAAGTTATCTTAGGGTCTGCACCATCGTCGACATGTTTCAGCTAGGCATCCTCCGTAGTAAACTCCTCCTGCATTTGACATTCACAATTATTGAAAAAACGGTGGATGTTCCAGGGCCTTTTTTAACTGATCAATTTGGAGACATCGAATCAGCAGATGGCAAATTTACGTGATGTCCCAATATTTATTTAATGATTTTATATTCATATGTTCTCTTTTCTAATGATTATTTGTGCCAGATGAAGGTACTGTCTATTGATTCTATTGATTAGTGTCCATTATCATCACTGTATTGAAACAGGACAAGTATCACGCAAATAATGAACCCCCTTTTTAGCACACACCCCAAAATAAATAAATAAATAAATAAAAAATAAATGAATAAATAAATAAAATAAATAGATAAATAAAAAATGATAATAATAATTAAGATGGTCGTATATTTACCATAGAACCAATAAATAGCATTACTGACTACTAAAATGATCACACTCACTCTTTGAGGTAGATGGCCACGTGAAGCTCTTGTTGTAACTACGGACGATAAGCTCTTTGCAAATTTACCGTTTTAAGAAAAAAAAAATAGCTGAATAGTGTTCGTACAGCTACCATGAAAAAATATCCTCGTATTTGATCACTGGTTACCAGTTCCGGATGTGCGTATTCCATAAATCGCAGTAATGCGATAAGGTCGCATCGAGAAAATCGCACGAACAACGAGGCAATGTGAAAATCTCCCACTACAAAATCAATCTGGAATAATGGCTTTCGAGTTAACAACCATAATATGGCGGTCTTCATAGGCACTGGCATGGATAGAATGTAAAGCAAATGGCTTCTTATATGTCAAAAATTATATGAAAAAGCTTGATTACCATTTTCAACATAATAACAGTCTCGGCCTCAGAAAGAGGAGGTCAAACCTGAAGAATCTATAAAAGCCCTGTAGGTTAAAAAAAAATATCTCCATTCGTGGAACATGTGCTAACCATTAGCTTCCCCAGCACCTGAGGTTTACTATTAAGTACTTATCATGAAATGCAAAGAACGATGCTACTTGCTGTGGCGACGAAGTTACGCTTTCCTGCAAGAGAAGTAAGTAAAAAGCCATGTCTGGCTGGACGAACTGCTGTCTGTAACTGCAAGGAAGGTATGTGCATTACCAGTTTCATGCTATATTCCCACAAATTGGTCCAAGATTGGCAGTGATTGGGTAAACCTATTTTTGGTTGATCCTGGAATTCCCATTTTAAGGAATGCTCAGTTGAGCAGTAAAAGCGCATTATACACTTTCAGTTCCAGCCAGTGAATTAGGACTATAATAACAGTGTTTACCATCATAGTTATGGCCATCCTTATTATCATTACAGTGAAATTATGAGAATGCACACACACAATGGATTTTTAATCCATTACTCTAAATAGGTATGTAGAAATCATCGTATTATTGTATTCAGTGTATATGCACATGACCTAACTACTCCATGATTCATATATTCTTTGAAATACATGGATCGTTTGGTAACCACTGGTGGAATCTGATAGTGCAAATAGGTCTTGACCTCATGAGCAAGAGCAACACAGCAATTTCCCATCCCTTTCCATCAGCAACTACTTTGAGGTCTCAAATCAGAAGTAATGTTGGCACTCTGCATCTATAGCTGAAACAAAGAAAATAAAACGCCACAGGTGCCACTGTTATTTATAAGTGCAAAGTAGATCTCATGGACATAATCCTGAGCTCAGAAAACTTTAAATCACCATTCTGCGTCTGAAAAAAGGTACGCGAATCTACCAGATGCACAATATACCTGAAATCAGACGTATATACATACAAATATTTGTATCAGTTACAGTAAATATTCCATTTAGAAAAGAAATTATACATACTTGTCTCTCCAGATAAAGTGTGTATCTCCACTGTAACTGGACCGCTGAACATTAAGATGTTTTCATAGATTATGATAGCCTCATCTTGCACAGCCTTACAGATCACATAAACTCGCATTATGAAGACGACGAGGACACTCGATTCATCAGATGAACCTGCTGAAAGCTGTGCCTCAAGCTCAATGACAATTACACGTAATTCTTCATTTTTAGTTTGCAGCTTAAGCAGCAGCTTTTCCATGTCTTGGACAGGACAAGGGGCTGTGTCACTCCCACCCGCTGTCAATATTTCAACACGTTTGGCCAATTCCCATGTTTTATTGAAAAGGACTTCAAGTTCTTCGCCTACAGCAAAAAGGTTCGTTTCCAATTCTCCAAGATTCTCAAGATTAGATCCCAAAAGAATCTCATGGACCTTCAGCAGTAACAGGCCACCATCACTCAGGGACTGGTTGATGGGGGCCCACACTAAGGAGATAGTTTTACGACATACTTCATCTGCAACTGAAATATGATGAAAGTTTACCAAAGGCACTTAATGTTCTCTCTCTTTCAGTTTCTTAGACACACACAATATATGTGTATAGGATATATATGTAGGCCCTATATAACAATATTTTTACTCTAATATTTTATATTGGAACTTTAAATGAATAGCTAAACAGTAATAATATACATAAAAAAAAAAACATTCGATTTTTAGACTATAACTCATTCAACAATAAATATTCGCCATATGCAAATATATCAGATTCTTTACTGGTACACTCATATAGTAAATACAAAATACAGTTATAATCAGAATTCAGCATTATATATACTCCAATATTTTTATGATAGTAAATCTTCAGTTTACATACAACCATAATACATACATGTTTCTCCAGATACAGTGTATGGCTCTAAAGTTGTACCGCTGAATATTTGTAAGACATTTTCATAGATTATGACAGACTCGTCTTGCACAGCCTTACAGATCATATAAACTCGCATTATGAAGACGATGAGGACACCTGATTCATCTGATGAACCTGATGAAATTTGCGCTTCAAACTCAACGACAATTACACGTAATTCTTCATTTTTAGTCTGCAGGTTAAGCAGCAGCTTTTCCATGTCTTGGACAGGACAAGGGGTTGTGTCACTCCCACCCGTTACCAATATTTCAATATGCTTGGCCAATACCAAAGTTTTATTGAAAAGGACTTCAAGTTCTTCGCCTACAGCAAAAAGGTTCGTTTCCAGTTCCCCAAGATTCTCAAGATTAGATCCCAAAAGAATCTCATGAGCCTTCAGCAGTAACACGCCACCATCATTCAGGGATTGGTTGATGGAGGCCCACACTGAGAAGATAGCTTCACGACACACTTCATCTGTAACTGAAACATGAAAGTTTATATGAATGGCTTCTGCGCTTTACCAAAGACAATTAATGTTCTAGTTCTTTCAGTTGCTCAAACACACACAATATATGTGTGTGTAGGATATATATGTAGACCCTATATAAGAATATTTCCTCACTAATATTTTGTATTAAAACTTTCAATGGATAACTAAACATTAATAATATACATTAAGCAAAATATTCGGTTTTCAGACTATAACTCGTTCAGAAATATTTGCCATATGCAAATATATCACATTCTTTATAGGTACACTAATCTATTAATACAAAATACATTTATAATCAGAAATAAGTATTGTATATATTCCAATATTTGTATCATAGTAAATCTTCAGATTAGACAAAACCATAATACATACTTGTATCTCCAGATACAGTGTATAGCTCTACAGTTGTACCGCTGAATATTAGTAAGACACTTTCATAAATTATGATAGACTCGTCTTGCACAGCCTTACAAATCATATAAACTCGCATTATGAAGACGACGAGGACACCTGATTCATCTGATGAACCTGATGAAAGCTGTGTCTCAAGCTCAATGACAATTACACGTAATTCTTCATTTTTAGTTTGCAGGTTAAGCAGCAGCTTTTCCATGTCTTGGACAGGACAAGAGGTTGTGTCACTCCCACCTGTTGCCAATATTTCAATAGATTTGGCCAATTCCAAACTTTTATTGAAAAGGACTTCAAGTTCTTGCCTACAGCAAAAAGCTTCGTTTCCAATTCCCCAAGATTCTCAAGATTAGATCCCAAAAGAATCTCATGAACCTTCAGCAGTAACACGCCACCATCACTCAGGGACTGGTTGATGGAGGCCCACACTGAGAAGATAGCTTCACGACAGTCTTCATCTGCAATTAAAACATAATGAAAATTCATATAAATGGCTTCCGCACTTTATCAAACACACTTAATGTTCTATCGCTTTCAGTTGCTCAGACACACACAATATATATGTGTGTGTAGGATATATATGTAGGCCCTATTTAAGAATATTTTCCCTCTAATATTTTGTTTTGGAACTTTCAATGGATAATTAAACATTAATAATATACATTAAGCAAAATATTCGGTTTTCGGACTATAACTCATTCAACAATATATATTTGCCATATGCAAACATATCAGATTCTTACGGTAACTAATGTATAATACAAAATGCAGGTTTTAATCAGAATTAAGATTATGTATATACTCAATAATGTATCATATAAATCTTCAGATTACTAAAACTATAATACATACTTTATCTCCAGATACAGTGTGTGGCTCTACAGTTTTACCGCTGAATATTAGTAAGACACTTTCATAGATTATGATAGACTCGTCTTGCACAGCCTTACAGATCATATAAACTCGCATTATGAAGACGACGAGGACACCTGATTCATCTGATGAACCTGATGAAAGCTGTGCCTCAAGCTCAATGACAATTGCACGTAATTCTTCATTTTTAGTCTGCAGATTAAGTAGCAGCTTTTCCATGTCTTGGGCAGGACAAGGGGTTGTGTCACTCCCACCTGTTGCCAATATTTCAATAGATTTGGCCAGTTCCAAAGTTTTATTGAAAAGGACTTCAAGTTCTTCGCCTACAGCAAAAGTTCTTTCCAATTCCCAAGATTCTCAAGATTAGATCCCAAAAGAATCTCATGAGCCTTCAGCAGTAACACGCCACCATCACTCAGGGACTGGTTGATGGAGGCCCACACTGAGAAGATAGCTTCACGACATACTTCATCTGTAACTGAAACATGATGAAAGTTTATATTAATGGCCGTCGCACTTTACAAAAGACAGTGTTCTATCTCTTTCAATTACACAGACACACAATATATGTTTGTGTGTAGGATATATATGTAGGCCCTATATAACAGTATTTTCCCTCTAATATTTTGTATTGTATCTTTCAATGGATAACTAAACATTAATAATATACATTAAGCAAAATATTCGATTTTCAGACTATAACTCATTCAAAATATATATTTGCCATATGCAAATATATCTGATACACTAATCTAGTATATACAAAATGCAGGTATAATCAGAATTGAGCATTATATATATATACTCATATATATCATAATAAATCTTCAGTTTAGTGAAAACCATAATACCTACTTATATCTCCAGATACAGTGTAAGGCTCTAAAGTTGGACCGCTGAATATTAGTAAGACACTTTCATAGATTATGATAGACTCGTCTTGCACAGCCTTACAGATCATATAAACTCGCATTATGAAGACGACGAGGACACCTGATTCATCTGATGAACCTGATGAAAGCTGTGCCTCAAGCTCAATGACAATTGCACGTAATTCTTCATTTTTAGTCTGCAGATTAAGCAGCAACTTTTCCATGTCTTGGACAGGACAAGGGGTTGTGTCACTCCCAACCGCTGCCAATACTTCAACATGCTTGGCCAATTCCAAAGTTTTATTGAAAAGGACTTCAAGTTCTTCGCCTACAGTAAAAAGGTTCGTTTCCAATTCCCCAAGATTCTCAAGATTAGATCCCAAAAGAATCTCATGAGCCTTCAGCAGTAACACGCCACCATCACTCAGGGATTGGTTGATGGAGGCCCACACTGACAAGATGGCTTCATGGCACATTTCATCTGCAACTGAAACATAATGAAAATTTATATGAATGGCTTCCGCACTTTATCAAACACACTCTTTCAGTTGCTCAGACACACAATATATATGTGTGTAGTATATATATATGTATGCCCTATATAAGAATATTTTCCCTCTAATATTTTGTATTTGAACTTTCAATGGATAACTAAACATTAATAATATTAATAAGAATAATAAACATATGTTATCATGTATATATACTCGAATGTATCGATCAAGTTAAGTCTAGTCACGATTATAGACTCGTCTTGCACAGCCTTACGATCAATAAACTCGCATTATGAAGACGACGAGGACACCTGATCAGTCTGATGAACCTGCTGAAAGTAAGACAACTTCATAATTACATTAGACTCGTATCTTGCACTTAGTCTTACAGATTAAGACACGTTTCGCATTACTGGACAGACAAGGTTGTGCATCCACCTGTTGCAATTCAATATTGCATCAACTATGAAAAGCTTGCTTCAAGTTTTCGCATACACAAAATCTTCATTTCAATCCCAGATTCCAAGACGTTGATCCCAAGAATCTGCATGACTTCAAGGTACACCACCTTACTGGATGTAATGAGCCAATAAGATGGCTTCCGCACCATTTCAAACTTAATATTGAAAGATTATCAGAGCTTCGCACTTATAAAAACCTTCAGTTACCAGACCCATAATTTGTGAGAATTATGTACCCTATATAAATATTATACCTTCAGATGTAATTCGCACATTTCAAGGGATAACTAACTTAATTAAACATGAAAAATGTAAAACTATTCAATTATCATGAGACTAGACTTTCACATCTGAATACTAAATATTATAACAAATTATATTGATACTTCCAATCTTGTATCAAAATAATCTTCGTTAGTCAAACCAAATCATTTGTATTCTCAATACATATGCTTAATGTACCTATATAAGAACTTTTCATAGATATGTAGATGTATTGACAGCTTTTAGATCAATTTAAAACCATATATGAATACAGAAACTATTCAACTAATGAACCTGATTAACTGTGTACCATAATACACGTAATACATCATTTTTAGTCTCAGTTAAGTAGCACTTTTCATTCTCAGATTGTGTATCATGTTGAATTTCAATAGATTTGCCAATATCAACTTTATTAGAACAGGTATGCAATTCATTGTACGCAAAACTCATTTCCAATTCCAAGATTTCAAGATTAGATCAAAAATCTTCATAGCCTTCAGATACAGCTACATAACTCAGGACTATGAAGTATGATCGAGGCCAACTGGATGATGTATACACCTTCATCTGCAACTAATACATCAGAAATTCTTATTGAGGTCTTGCACTTTATAACACACTTTTCAGTCTTGTCAGACAAAAATATGTGTAGATTTGTATCCCATATAGAATATTTCCTCAATATTTTGCTAAATTTGAACTTTCAATGGATAACAAACATTATAATTTATACAGCAAAAATGTTCGGTTCCAGATTACACAAGATTCTCAAGATTAAATCACAAAATGCGTTAATTCAGAATAGCATTGTATACTACCCAATTGACTCAGTAATCTAGTTGATGAAACCACAATGACGATATGTATTCAATACAGTTATGCACTAAATTGACGCTGAATATTATAAGACTGCTTTCAAGACTTATGATAACTCATCTTGCAGTCTCAGCACAATATCAGATCATATATAATCGCATATAAGACGAGACATCCTAGATTTTGATGAATTTAATGAAACTTAACCATATAATAAATTAATAAATTAACATATGTTCAGGTTATGTACACTTATCATAGTTGACAGACAATTGCACCCTTTACAATATTCATTGTTATCTCCAATTTTGATAAAGATTAATCTTCGATACCATAAACAACTTGTTCATCCAGATCCAAGTGTAGTCAAAAGTTATCCATATTGAGTAAACGCACTTCACTAGGATTTGATAGCCACTGCACAGAGTCCACAGATCATTAACTCGCATTTAAGATACGAGACACTATATGATGACACATGATGAAATCTTAGTTGACACACACTATATGTGGAGCAATTACAATAAATTTCATATTTTAGACTTCAGGGTAATAAACATTATATGTCTTGACAGAAAGTTGTGTCACTCACACTTTTGCCAAATATTTCAATAATTTGCCAATTTTCAATAATGTAATATTATTTGAAAAGACTTCAATCTAGTAACATACAGCAAAACTTGTATTCCAATCATCAGTATACTCCAAATTAGACACCATAGATTATGATAACCTACGTACACTTGCCACACAGATCACTTAAGGACTGCTTTTGAGACATGGAGGACACCTGATCATATGAAGAACCTTATGAAGCTTCTTCAATCTCAGACATTAACATCATTTTAGCTAGGTAACACATTTTCCATGCTGAAGGACAAGCTTCCGCCCCTTTCATTTCAAAGATTTGCCATTCTCAACACATTTGTTTGTAAAGGACTAGTTTCCTATACTAGAAAGTTTTTCAATCTCAAATTCTCATTGTCCAAGAATCTATGAACTTTCAGATACCGCTACACATCAAACTGGTTGATGAGCCCAATGAAAAAATAGTCAACGAAATTCACTGGAACTAAATCTAGTAAATTAAAACTCGCACTTTATAACAAAATACTGCATTGCTATAACCCAATATTTGTTATAAGTATAATCTTAGTATGTACCATATAATACATATTTTCTCCAGTACAAGTGTTTGTTGAATCAATGTACCCTAAAATATAAGTAAACACTCATAATTATGATTGGCTTACTGACACTTAATCATATAAATCAATGCATTATAATGAATAGATTCGTTACAATTGTACACTAATTAACTATTGATAAACTATAAACATCTTGTACTCAGATCAATGATGCATACAGTTTACCGCTAATATCTTCACTTATATTAGTCTTCTTAAGCCTACAGCTTAAATCGCTTTGGGACAGGAACGGTTGTGTCATCTCTCACCTGATGAAAGTATTGCTCAATAGAATTAGCGCTTCATATTCATAATACTTTTCAGTTTGGAAGACAGGTTGTCACTCCCCGTTCAATTCAAAGATTCGGCATTAAAAGACAGGTTCCAATCTCCCACAGAGCTTCATTCATGATGATTAGATCCCAAAAGAATCTCATGAACCTTCAGCAGTAACACGCCACCATCACTCAGGATGGTTGATGGAGGCCCACACTGAGAAGATAGCTTCACGCACCTTCATCTGCAACTAAATTGATGAAATTTATATGAATAGGCTTCGCACTTATACAAACACTACTCTTTCAGTTACTCAGACACACAATATATGTGTGTAGTATATATATGTATGCCCTATATAAGAATATTTTTCCTTCTAATTTTGTATTGGAACTTTCAATGGATAAACTAAACATTAATACTATATAATAAAGAATTAATAAATATGTTCGGTTACTGGTACACTAATCTAGTAAATACAAAATGCAGTTATAATCAAAATTATGCATTGTATATACTCCAATATTTGTATCATAGTTAATCTTCAGATTAGATAAAACCATAATACATACTTGTATCTCCAGATACAGTGTATGGCTCTACAGTTGTACCGCTGAATATTAGTAAGACACTTTCATAGATTATGATAGACTCGTCTTGCACAGCCTTACAGATCATATAAACTCGCATTATGAAGACGACGAGGACACCTGATTCATCTGATGAACCTGATGAAAGCTGTGCCTCAAGCTCAATGACAATTACACGTAATTCTTCATTTTTAGTCTTCAGGTTAAGTAGCAGCTTTTCCATGTCTTGGACAGGACAAGGGGTTGTGTCACTCCCACCTGTTGCCAATATTTCAATAGATTTGGCCAATTCCAAACTTTTATTGAAAAGGACTTCAAGTTCTTCGCCTACAGCAAAAAGCTTCGTTTCCAATTCCCCAAGATTCTCAAGATTAGATCCCAAAAGAATCTCATGAACCTTCAGCAGTAACACGCCACCATCACTCAGGGACTGGTTGATGGAGGCCCACACTGAGAAGATAGCTTCACGACACCCTTCATCTGCAACTTAAATATGATGAAAATTTATATGAATGGCTTCCGCACTTTATCAAACATACTTTCAGTTACTCAGACACACAATATGTGTGTGTAGTATATATATGTATGTCCTATATAACAATATTTTTCCTCTAATATTTTGTATTAGAACTTTCAATGGATAACTAAACAATAATAATAATAATAAAAATTAAAATATTCGGTTACTGGTACACTAATCTAGTAAATACAAAATGCAGTTTTTTTATAATCAAAATTATGCATAATACATACTTGTATCTCCAGATACAGTGTATGGCTCTACAGTTGTACCGCTGAATATTAGTAAGACACTTTCATAGATTATGATAGACTCGTCTTGCACAGCCTTACAGATCATATAAACTCGCATTATGAAGACGACGAGGACACCTGATTCATCTGATGAACCTGATGAAAGCTGTGCTTCAAGCTCAATGACAATTACACGTAATTCTTCATTTTTAGTCTTCAGGTTAAGCAGCAGCTTTTCCATGTCTTGGACAGGACAAGGGGTTGTGTCACTCCCACCTGTTGCCAATATTTCAATAGATTTGGCCAATTCCAAACTTTTATTGAAAAGGACTTCAAGTTCTTCGCCTACAGCAAAAAGCTTCGTTTCCAATTCCCCAAGATTCTCAAGATTAGATCCCAAAAGAATCTCATGACCTTCAGCAGTAACACGCCACCATCACTCAGGGACTGGTTGATGGAGGCCCACACTGAGAAGATAGCTTCACGACACCTTCATCTGCAACTTAAATGATGAAAATTTATATGAATGGCTTCCGCACTTTATCAAACACTACTCTTTCAGTTACTCAGACACACAATAAGTGTGTGTAGTATATATATGTATGCCCTATATAACAATATTTTCCTCTAATATTTTGTATTGGAACTTTCAATGGATAACATAAACATTAAAAATATTAATAATAAAAATTAAACATAGTTCGGTTACTGGTACACTAATCTAGTAAATACAAAATGCAGTTATAATCAGAATTAATGCATTGTATATACTTCCAATATTTGTATCATAGTTAATCTTCAGATTAGATAAAACCATAATACATACTTGTATCTCCAGATACAGTGTATTGGCTCTACAGTTGTACGCTGAATATTAGTAAGACACTTTCATAGATTATGATAGACTCGTCTTGCACAGCCTTACAGATCATATAAACTCGCATTATGAAGACGACGAGGACACCTGATTCATCTGATGAACCTGATGAAAGCTGTGCCTCAAGCTCAATGACAATTACACGTAATTCTTCATTTTTAGTCTTCAGGTTAAGTAGCAGCTTTTCCATGTCTTGGACAGGACAAGGGGTTGTGTCACTCCCACCTGTTGCCAATATTTCAATAGATTTGGCCAATTCCAAACTTTTATTGAAAAGGACTTCAAGTTCTTCACCTACAGCAAAAAGCTTCGTTTCCAATTCCCCAAGATTCTCAAGATTAGATCCCAAAAGAATCTCATGAACCTTCAGCAGTAACACGCCACCATCACTCAGGGACTGGTTAATGGAGGCCCACACTGAGAAGATAGCTTCACGACACCCTTCATCTGCAACTTAAATATGATGAAAATTTATATGAATGGCTTCCGCACTTTATCAAACATACTTTCAGTTACTCAGACACACAATATGTGTGTGTAGTATATATATGTATGCCCTATATAACAATATTTTCTCTCTAATATTTTGTATTAGAACTTTCAATGGATAACTAAACAATAATAATAATAATAAAAATTAAAATATTCGGTTACTGGTACACTAATCTAGTAAATACAAAATGCAGTTATAATCAAAATTATGCATTGTATATACTCCAATATTTGTATCATAGTTAATCTTCAGATTAGATAAAACCATAATACATACTTGTATCTCCAGATACAGTGTATGGCTCTACAGTTGTACCGCTGAATATTAGTAAGACACTTTCATAGATTATGATAGACTCGTCTTGCACAGCCTTACAGATCATATAAACTCGCATTATGAAGACGACGAGGACACCTGATTCATCTGATGAACCTGATGACAGCTGTGACTCAAGCTCAATGACAATTACACGTAATTCTTCATTTTTAGTCTTCAGGTTAAGCAGCAGCTTTTCCATGTCTTGGACAGGACAAGGGGTTGTGTCACTCCCACCTGTTGCCAATATTTCAATAGATTTGGCCAATTCCAAACTTTTATTGAAAAGGACTTCAAGTTCTTCACCTACAGCAAAAAGCTTCGTTTCCAATTCCCCAAGATTCTCAAGATTAGATCCCAAAAGAATCTCATGAACCTTCAGCAGTAACACGCCACCATCACTCAGGGAATGGTTGATGGAGGCCCACACTGAGAAGATAGCTTCACGACACCCTTCATCTGCAACTTAAATATGATGAAAATTTATATGAATGGCTTCCGCACTTTATCAAACATACTTTCAGTTCTCAGACACACAATATGTGTTGTAGTATATATATGTATGCCCTATATAACATATTTTCCTCTAATATTTTGTATTGGAACTTTCAATGGATAACTAAACAATAATAATATAATAAAATAAATATTCGGTTACTGGTACACTAATCTAGTAAATACAAATACATTTATAATCAGAATTATGCATTGTATATACTCCAATATTTGTATCATAGTTAATCTTCACATTAGATAAAACCATAATACATACTTGTATCTCCAGATACAGTGTATGGCTCTACAGTTGTACCGCTGAATATCAGTAAGACACTTTCATAGATTATGATAGACTCGTCTTGCACAGCCTTACAGTTCATTAAACTCGCATTATGAAGACGCGAAGGAACCTGATTCACTGTGAACCGCATGAAAGGCTGTGTGCTCAAGGCTCAATGACAATACACGTAATTCTTCATTTTTAGTCTTCAGGTATTAAAGCAACTTTTCCATGTCTTGACAGGCACAAGGGTTGTGTCACTCCACCTGTTGCCATATATTCAATGATTTGGCCAATTCCAATGGTATTAATTGAAAAGGACTTCAAGTTTCTTCGCCTACAGCAAAAGCTTCATTTCCAATTCCCAAGATTCTCATAGATTAGATCCAAAAGAATCTCATGAAGCCTTCAGCAGTAGAACAACGCACCATCACTCAGGGATTGTTATCGAAGGCCCACACTGACAAGATAGTAGCTTCACGGCACACTTCATCTGTAACTAAACATAAATTTATATGAATAGCCACGCACTATTATTAAAGACAATGTTCTATCTTTTCAGTACTTAACACAACATTATATATAGTGTGTAGGTATATATGTAGCCCTATATATGACAATATTTTCGTTTGTCATTTATATTGGAACTTTCAATGATGAATGCTAAACATAATATATTACATTAAGAAAACTTCGTTTTCACGACTAAAACTCATTCAACAATATATCCATATAGCAAGAATATCCATTCTTTACGGTACATTATCTAGTAATACAACTGGCATTATGACAATCAGAATTATTGTATTACTTCAATATTTGTATCATAGTAATCTTCAGATTAGATAAAACATAATACATACTTGTATCTCAGATACCAGTGATAGGCTTACAGTTGTACGCTGAATATAGTAAACACTTTCATAGATTATGATAGACGTCTATGCACACTTAAGATCATATAAAATGCATTATAAAAATCGCGAGGTAAAACTATTCATATGATGAACCTGATGAAAACTGTCTTCAAGCTCAATGACAATAGTAAACTAGTATTCATTCATTTTTAGTTCTTCAGTTAAGCATAACTATCTCATTTGACTAGACAAGGGTTGTTACGTATCCGCTGAATTTAGTAGCACTTATTTCAATAGATGTCTTGCACTCTTACAAATATAAACTCATTATGAAAGAGGGACACTGTTTCAGTTCGTATACCGAAAAGCTTGCTTTCCAATTCCAACAAATTTACACGTTAATTCCATTTTTAGTCTCATAAAGCACTTTCCATTGACAGACAAGGTTCACTCCACCTGTGCCAATTTAATGGAGGCCACAACTTTTATAAAGATAAGTTCTTCGCTACAGCAAACTTCTTCATCCCAGATTCTAAATAACAGAAAATAATTCCATAAACGCCACATCACTCAGACTGTTATGAGCCACACACTAGAGATAGCTCAGACAACTGAACAAATATGATAATTTATGATGGCTCGACTTATAAAATACTTTCGTTACTCAGACCACAATATTATGAATATTGTTCCTACTAATATTTTGTATTGGAACTTTCAATGGATAACTAAACAATAATATTAATAAGAATAATAAACATATTCGGTTACTGGTACACTAATCTAGTAAATACAAAATGCAGTTATAATCAGAATTAGATTGTATATACTTCAATATTTGTATCATAGTTAATCTTCGGATTACATAAAACCATAATACATACTTGTATCTCCAGATACAGTGTAAGGCTCTACAGTTGTACCGCTGAATATTAGTAAGACACTTTCATAAATTATGATAGACTCGTCTTGCACAGCCTTACAGATCATATAAACTCGCATTATGAAGACGACGAGGACACCTGATTCATCTGATGAACCTGATGAAAGCTGTGCCTCAAGCTCAATGACAATTACACGTAATTCTTCATTTTTAGTCTTCAGGTTAAGCAGCAGCTTTTCCATGTCTTGGACAGGACAAGGGGTTGTGTCACTCCCACCTGTTGTCAATATTTTAATAGATTTGCCAATTCCAAACTTTTATTGAAAAGGACTTCAAGTTCTTCGCCTACAGCAAAAAGCTTCATTTCCAATTCCCCAAGATTCTCAAGATTAGATCCCAAAAGAATCTCATGAACCTTCAGCAGTAACACGCCACCATCACTCAGGGATTGGTTGATGGAGGCCCACACTGACAAGATGGCTTCACGGCACACTTCATCTGTAACTGAAACATGAAAGTTTATATGAATAGCCATCGCACTTTATTAAGATAATGTTCTATCTCTTTAGTTACTCAGACCACACACTATATATTGTGTGAGGATATATATGTAGGCCCTATATAACAATATTTTCCTTCTATATTTTATTGGAATTTTCAATGGATAACTAAACATTAATAATATACATTAAGCAAAATATTCGGTTTGTCACATCTATAAACAAACTCATTATCAACAATATATGCATTATATCAATGTACATATAATCTCATTACTGATAAAACATTAATTAGTAATATCTCAAACAGTGTCAGTTACAGTGACCGAATATTATGTAATACACTTCATAATTATGATAGATCTTATAGTCTTACAGATAATAAAACCATATGAAACACAGACCTTGATATCTCGAGAACAGTGAAAGCTTGTGCTCAACGCTGCATGAATATTACAGTAACTTTCTAGATTTATATAGAGTCTTGCACGCTTAACAGCACATTACTCGCATTATGAGACGACAAGGGGTCATCACCTGATTCAATCTTAAGATTGAATTCCTATTGAAAAGGCTCAATTGTGCCTACAGCTAAATCGTACAATTCCACGAATTCTTTATTTAGTCCAAATTCATGAACTTACAGTACACGCACATCATTCATGGATGTTGGACGGACCACATGAGATGATAGTTTACTCACCTCATTGCAATATTCAATAGAATTATGGCCAATGTTCCAACTTTATGAAAAGTACTTTCAGTTCTCGCTACAGCAAAAGCTTGAGTATCCAATTCCCAAGTATTCAAGATTTTCCTCAAAGAATTCAGAACTTCACAGTAACAAACCATATAATAATGATGAGGACAATGAAAGATATCGGTTACGACACTCTAATCTAGTAAATAAAATATGATGAAATTATATGAATGGCTTTCCCAATTTATCAAACATACTCTTTCAGTTGCTAGAAACACAATAATACTTGTATTCAGTATAATGATGTATGCCTAATAGTAAGGAATATTTTTCAGTGAATTTTGATTGGAAGACTTCATGGATAACTAAACTTAAATATAATAAGACTATATGAAACGGACGAGGACACTATATCTAGTAACTGAAAAACTGCAGTTCAATCAGAAATTAAGTATGATATACTTCAATATTGTATCATAGTTAATCTTCAGTTAGGAAGAAATTCACTCCAACATACTTGATCCAGATACAGGTTGGCTCTACAAGTTGATAACGCTAATTTAGTAAGAAAACGTTTCAATAAGATTAGATAGACTCGTTTTTGCACAGCCTTCACAGTACAAAATACTCGCATTATGAAGACTGAAGAGGACACCTGATTCTGCTGATGAACTGATGAAATGTGCTATAAGTCAATGACATTACAACGTAATTCTTCATTTTAGTCTTCAGGTAAGCAGCAGCTTTTATGTCTTGGACAGGAACAATTTGTCACTCCAAATGTTGCAATATTTCAATGATTCTAGCCAAAAAATTCCAAATCGTTTTGAAAAAGATTCAATTCTTCGCCTACAGAAAAGCTTGTTTCCAATTCCCAAGATTTCAAGATTAGATCCAAAAGAATTCATGACCTTCAGCAGTAACACGCCACATCACTCAGGACTTGATTGATGGAGGCCCACACTGACAAGATGCTTACACACTCTCATCTGTAATGAAAGATGAAATTTATTGATGCTATGCACTTTATCAAACAATTACATCTTCAGTTAGCTCAGAAGCACACTATATATGTGTGTAGATAAGTTATGTCCTATATAGAATTTTCCTCTAATATTTATATTGGAATTCAATGGATAACTAAAACTTAATATATACTAAGAAAATCGTTTTCAGACTAAATTAATCAAAAATTATGCGCAGTTACGGACACTAATCTGTTTAATACAAATGCAGTAAATCAGAATTAATATGTAATACTTCAATATTTTATCATATTAATCTTCAGATAGATAAAACATAATATACTTGTATCTCCAGATACAGTATTGCTCTACAGTTGTACGCTGAATAATGTATAAGACACTTTCATAGATTATGAAGATCGTCTTGCACAGCTTAAATAATAAACTGCATTATGAAGAGACGAAGACACCTGATTCATCTGATGAACTGATGAAAGCGTGCTCAACTCATGACAATTACAGTAATTCTTCATTTTAGCTTAGGTTAAGCACAGCTTTCATGTCTTGACAGACAGTGTCCTCCCACTTCCAATATTTCATAGATTTGGCCACCAAACATGACTTCAATCTCGCCTACAGCAAAAAGCTTCTTCCACCAGCTCAATGACCAAAGAATCTCATGAGCCTTCAGCGTAACACGCCCCATCACCAGGGTTGGTTATGTGCCAACACTACAAGATGGCTTCACGACACTTCATCTGTAACAAAAGCTTTTTTTCTCCATCCCACAGTCTCAGTTGATCCAACAGTAATTATGAGCCTTTAAGCGCTAACATTATATGTATGAGCCAAGGAAATCTAAATCATTCAAAAATATATGAAAAAAATATAATTCTTACTGATAACACTTCTAGTAAATACAAATAGCATTATAATAGAATATGCATGTATATACTAATATTTGTATCATATTAATCTCGATTAGATAAAACATAATAATATCTGTATCTCAGATAAGTTATGGCTTGCAGTTGTATATCAATTGCTGTAATATTATAAGAACATAATACATACTTGTATTCCAGATAGGTATGGCTCTACTTGTACCAGCCTGAAGTCATTAGTAAGACACTTCATAGATTATGATAGACTCGCTTGCACAGCCTTACAGACATAACTGATTATAAGCGAGAGACACCTTTATTTAAACTGAGAAAGCTGTGCTTCAAGCTCAATGACAATTACACGTAATTCTTCATTTTTAGTCTTCAGGTTAAGCAGCAGCTTTTCCATGTCTTGGATAGGACACGGGGCTGTCTCACTCCCACCCACTGCTAACATTTCAACATGTTTGGCCAATTCCCATGTGTTATTGAAAAGGACTTCAAGTTCTTCGCCAACCGCAAAAAGGTTCGTTTCCAGTTCCCCAAGATTCTCAAGGTCAGATCCCAACAGAATCTCATTAGCCTTCAGCAATAACTCGCCACCATCACTCAGGGACTGGTTGATGGATGCCCACACTGAGAAGATAGCTTCTCGACACGTCTCATCTGCAACTGAAATATGATATGGTTTATATGAATGGTCATTACAATTTACCAAATATCTCTTGCAGATGATTTAACATCATATGTATGTGTGTGTGTCAGGACTTTTTTTATCTATACTCAATAGTGGAACTTGCAATAATAAAATAAATCAATAGTAGATGAAAAAATTACATTTTCTGGCTTCCATGTTGTATTTCACCCGACATCAATCAATACAGTTTCAATTTCTTATTCCAAATAATTTTAACTACAATTCATTCAAGAACAGACATTGACATAGTCTAACATATGAGACGACACATTTTCACACTGAAGACATTGACAGGACGATACTTACTTGTCTCTCCAGATAAGGTGGCCATTTTTTCTGTTGTCACGTCACCGTAGAACATCAAGAAGACTTTTTCATAGATTACAATAGATTCATCTTGGGCAGCCCTACAGATCATATAAACTTGCATTATAAAGACAAGGACACTCGATTCATCTGATGAACCTACGGTAAGCTGCGCCTCAAGCTCAATGACAATTACACGTAATTCTTCATTTTTAGTTTCCAGGTTAAATAGCAGCTCTTCCATATCTTGAACAGGACAAGGAGCTGTCTCACTCCCGCGTTCTGCTAGCATTTTAACATGTCTAGCCAATTCCCAAGTGTTATTGAAAAGGATTTCAAGATTTTCAACAACATGAATTAAATTCGTTTCCAGTTCCCCAAGATTCTCAAGGTCAGATCCCAACAGAATATCATGAGCCTTCAGCAATAACTCGCCACCATCACTCAGGGACTGGTTGATGGAGGCCCACACTGAGAAGATAGCTTCATGACACTCTCCACCTGCAACTGAAACATGATAAAATTTTATATGTAAAGAGTCATCACAATTTGCCAATTGTATTTCTTGTTCTCGGCCTCGTTGACTTCACGACTTCATATAGTTGTATTTGTATAAAGTAAAAAAAAATGAATATTTATTATTATTACCTATTATTATTATCATATACAGTGACAAGTTAATATTTTCATGGATATTCTAATCAATTAACTGACAGAATACATGTTTTTCTTCTTTGTGAAGATCTAATATTATTTTCAAGGCAGATGCGTGTCTCATGGTCCACCTATATTTCATTATATTCTTTGGAGTTTGGTATGCTAGTTTTGTTTTATATTTCTTAAGTTTTTACTTAACACTTATTCGGTGTGTCTACAAAATGTCAGTGATTATTTTTAAAGATATGTTCATGTTTATAGTCAGGCTAACTTGACGAGTTGTTTGATAAAACGAATTGCACCTCCTCCAACATGTGTAACTATTATGTGCACCTTTTAGTGACACAAATAAGTAATATTTTCATTTTCATACTTGGAATTAGTGTTATTCTGCCTTAATATAAATTTGTCGTTTTCTCATGTAAAAATCTCAGATTTATGAATACTGTCTACACCTAAAGATTGGTTCAATTCGAAATAATATTTCTATACTAAGGATCTCAGTAGATTATTTCTCTAGTATCAATTCTGGTGTTTTGCTCGTCCTTACAGACAATATATGTGTATATAATATATATATATATATATATATATATATATATATATATATATATATATATATTATATCAATATATGTGTGTGTGTGTGTGTGTGTTGTGTGTGTGTGTGTGTTTGGGGTGTGTGTGTGTGCGTGTGTGTGTGTGTGTGTGTGTGTGTGTATTGTATTCTTTACACCTGTCACTATATTCTTTGATCTTATTTAACAACCTATGAATGAATATGTCCTTAATTTCCCTTCTATCCATAGGCCTCTTCCTCTGCCTCTTCGTCCTACTCTTCACGTTCTTTCTTCGCATTTATCAGGTTTTCGTGAAATTTGTTACATATAGATGGCTCAACATATGCTCAGCCAGCAAGGAGTCTAACAACAGGCTCTAGTGATCGCTCCTGATTTCCCCATTCCTTGAAATTGTGGGGAAATTTGTTTTTCTTTATAATACTATTAATATTGTCATTATTCCCACACCCATGTATTACATATTGATATGTTCAGACCCCTTTCCTTTTCAGATGCAGCAAGCAATAAATCAAAAGCCTTGTGCCATATGAGCTACCCTCGTGTCTGGGACCTCTTGTCACTCTCGGCGTTATTGCTTCTGAGTTTTATAACACAGAATATATAGAGTAAACATATAATTTTTCAGAACTGTCAGCACTTTGTGCTTTGCCTGTACCTTCAGTGCTTTGTTTTTGAAGGTTCCACGAGACTACAGGTAGGTGTATTCAGCACCCCATCTTAAACACACAGCAATCTTCTAAATCAGGGTAGCCCTTGTGGGCTTTGATCCCTGTGTAGGGAGGCCCAGTAGCCTGGGGCGTCCTTTGGGCACACTTCATCTTTTCTGATTTCTTTTCCTTTCATGTGACTTTCCTGAGCATGCCGAAGTTTCTTTGTGGGCTCCTATATTCACTTGGGGGTTGGACATTGAATTACCGTCCTTCACTTAGGTAAGTTGGGCGGTAAAGATATCTCCTCCACATAACTCGATCCCCTTGCAAGCCCTCAAAACAATGCAAGGTATTGACCATCAAATGTATGCATGAAAAGTAATCGCTTTTGAAGGTTGACACCTTCTTCATCAAGAAAGTCCTTGATGATCAAGGAGACGGCGATTTTGATTTTGTCCATAAATTGCGAGATGGTAGCCTCCTTCTAAAAGTACAATTTAACTCCGAGGTTAATGACTTAATTAAACTGATACAGATTGATAATTTGAAAGTTAAATTTACCTGTCGGCTGAAACAGCTATAAAGGAGTAATCTTTAACAAGGATTTGAGCACAATGGAGGAGAGTAAAATTCTTGAAAATATGAAGGACCAAAGAGTAGTGGATGTGAACTGCATGACCAAAAAAGACGAGAATGTACGAACAAAAAACAGATTGTGATTTTTTACTTTAGCTTCAAGTAAAATTCCAGAGTATGTAACAGTTGGATATCTATGTGTATTCAACCTTATATTCAAAAAACCAATGCACTGTAACAGATACCAAAATTTTGGACACCTCATTATGATGCAATGAAAAGATACAAATAAATTTACTTTTGATAAATGTCCTGGAGCCCATGGCACTACTGAATGTAATGAGAACACTTTCAAGTGTGCTAACTGGAGGTCCCCATCGATCTGGCTCTGCCGAGTACAATAGCTTGAAGAAGAAGACTGAAATACTAGCTTCCATATGAGGGCATGATGTTAGTTACCGTAAAGTCAAGAGGAAAGTTGAAGGTTTGACAATCAAGCCTGATCCTTCCTACACTTCAACAGCAACTAACAACACTCTCAGTGTAAACAATATCAGTCAGGAGCTTGCGGCTAAAGATAAAGATACTGCAAAGTTAATGGAAACAGTTTAAAAAATCATGAATCCGATTAAAGATGGGAATAATACAGTTCAACAAAATGCTGAATCAACCACACAAAAGCAGCAGCATCATAATGAGGTTGATACCAAATCATACTCTGGGTCAATATCTCGTCCAGGCGGCTCCTACTAGGCCTTCGTTTTTTTCCCCTGGCTGGTAAAAGAAAATTAAAACCAACGGACAATACACTTCCAAAATCAATCTTCACCTAACCATCACACAATGGAAATGTCGAATTCTTGAATTAAAGGAAATGACAATAGATTACAGCCTCATCTTATGCTCCCAACATTATAGTTCTCCAAGAAACGCATTTAAACACCCTCATGTCAGATAAAGTCGTTTTGCTGAGGAACTAGCATCTGTGTTGGAAGGATCGAGAGGGTAGGGATGGAGGCAGACTCGCCATGTACATCCACCAAAACCTCCATTTTACTGGCGATTGATTGTACCTTGAAGTTTGTTACATGCAAACTAAAAATCAACACGTATCTGACTATATGTTCAGTCTATTGTCCACCTGATAGTAGGGTAATCTATGATGAGTTTTTGCTCTGTAGGAGTCTACCACATAAAAAATTTTAATGCTCAACTCTACCATCCACCCTGTGGGGCAGATAGTAGAGGGGGGCAAGTACTTAGGTTGATTAATGATTCTGATCTGGCCTTTCTGAATGATGGTAGTCCGACATGGGTGGACGGTAATAACGGTAATTTGAGCTTTACTGATATATCTCTGGTCTCTTAAACAATAGCAGCCAAATGCTTGTGGCACACCATTGACGACTCGTTGGTAAGCAACCGTTTTCCTATTTGTATTACACAAGAACCCCTCTGCACCTAAATTTAACATAAAAAGAACAGACCGGATCGCCTTCTCAAGAAACGTTTAGTTCAAACTTGTTGGAGAAACCATGAATGATAAATTTTTTGAATTTGATCATAGATGCAGCAAAGATATCCATTCCTAAAACTTCGACAAATAACATTAAGCACAGAGTTGTATGGTAGACACCAGATTGCTTAAGAACGCTGTGTGAACACAATAGGGCCTACGGGTTTTTCAAAAATAACATCAATAATGAGAACTTTTGCAATTGCAAACTAGTAAGAGCTAGTGCTCATAGAACAATTAGACAAGCAAAAAGAGACTCCTGGCAGCAGCACCACAATATCATAGGGTTGGTCCACTATCAATAAAGGAAATAAGAAAAAACATAATTCAAAACTAAAAACATTCACAAGAGAACAAATTTCGATTCACCTAGAGACATCGTTATTGCATTCACCAGGCACTTCTAATATACAAGCAGCTCAAAAAATTACCATCCTGCATTTCTAACCGCCAAGGAAGCGGCTGAGCTTTGCCACAGATGTCTTTGATTACAATAAAAATCTAACAATGAATGAGCGTGGCCGAGTCCTAGAAGCCTATAGAGGAACATCCCCAGGCCCCAATAAGACTAGATATGAGATGATAAAGCATATTAATCATGATGCCATGATTAAGTTGCAAGAAGTATACAATAAAATATGGAAAAAACAGAGAATACCTTGCTAGACAGAAATATTAAAATATTTAAAACTTTAAAAATCTATCAATAAATATCTTACAAATAACAATAAATACATTAAAAATCAAAGCATAAATATTATGCTCTGTGTATAGAATTATTGCTTAAACATTATGCATAATTAAATTTTATTTAAAATATTAGTCTCCCTAAGGAAACTAATAAGACCGTCTATGTCACAACATAGGGGGAGACAAGTACATACATCTTTGGTCTGAGAATGTTGCACATCTTTGCACTACATGTGCCACTCATAATGGCTTTTGGCATCCCTCACAAAGTCCTTCACTTTTAGCCATCATCGGCCCATGAGTCAGTCTTATGTGCCCGATTCTCAGTCTTGTTAATACAACTTCTACTTTTCGGTTGCGATGGATGCTGGTCACCCAACTGCCAAGGTCATCTCTAATCTCTCGCAGGTTGTTTCTCGAGATACACCTCTCCTTCCATTTATCCTGTTACTGGGTTTCAGGTCGGTGTGTGGGAGAGGAAAACGAGCATCACAGGGCTGAGCGGCAGCTGCCTTGGCCTTCCAATCAGCTCACTCATTCCCACTGATACCAACATGTGCTGGCACCCAACATAGAGTTATCTTTTTCGTGTTGACATCAGTGCAAGCCAATCTTGAACCTCCCTCACTACTGGATGTGATGAGTTTAAGCTCTTGATTGCTTACAAGGCACTAAAAGAGTCACAATGTATTACAATAGAATGGTTCATAAGATCTCTAGTCATCTTAACTGCTGCAAGCATGGCATGTAACTCTGCGGTGAAGATTGATGCTGCTAGAGAAAAAACAAATGCAGTCTTCCTTCTGCTCACTGCTGCAAAGCCCACACCATTTTCAGATTTCGAACCTTCTGTATATATTACATCTCATCCTTGGTACTTAGAAGTGTACTAAAGAAATCTCTCTCTGTCTGCTTTGGATCTCTCCCCTTTCCCAATTCTGACTAAATCCAGCTCGACTTGATTAGTCCAAGGTGGGGAATTGGGGACTTCCAACAGCTAGAACCTTAGTGAGATTTAAATTAAGATCATCCACAAGATTCCTCATTCTCTATCCTCAAGGGGGTTGAAAACCAATCTGGATGTAGGAGATCCCGGAATCCCTTGTAGTCTCGTGTAGTAAATCAGGTTCATGTAGTCCCTTTGTAATGAAAGAAATGGTTCTCCAGTCTCTGCATACAGGGACTCCACAGGTGAAGACCTGAAAGCCCCTGTACAGATTCTGAGAGCTTCATTGTGAACCGAGTCCAACATCCGGAGAACAGTGGGAGTTGCAGATGAATGAGGCTTACATCCATAGTCAAGTTAACTACAAATAAGCACTCAGTAAACCCGCAGAAGTGTGCGGTCTGCACCCCAAGATAGATGTGAAAGAACCCGCAAAATACTAAGCGCTTTTGTAGCCTTCACTTTTAACTGTTTGATGTGAGGCACCCATGTAAGCCTTGAGTCAAAAATTAGACCCAAGTACTTCACCTCTTGGACAAATTGCAGTGGGTTTGCTCCTAAATATAGGGAAGGATGGAACTTTTCTCGTTTGTGGAAATGTATAGCCTTGGTCTTGCTTGGAGAAATTTTGAACCCATGTTATGATGCCCACTGTACAACCTGATTTATCGCAGTCTGCATGTGACTTTGCACATCCTGTAAGCTTCCTCCTGAGCAATACAATGTAAAGTTATCCACATACAGTTTACAAGAGACAGCACTTAGAAAAACTTTTATGATGTCATTTATAACACTGACAAACAGAGTCACATTTCAGACACTCCCTTGTGGAACCCCTTCCAGCTGATTTTCCAGATTAGAGAAATTGTTTCCCACCCGAACTCTAAACTTCCTGTTAGCAAGAAAGCTATGTATGAAGGTAGGTAATGCTCCTCTTAAACCAATGTCATACAGCTTCATGAGTATGTCATGCTTCCAAGTAGTATCGTAACCCTTTTCAAGTTCAAAGAAGACTACTAACATGTGACATCTCTGTGCAAAAGAATTCTGTAAAGCATTTTCCATCCTCACAAGTGCATCTGTGGTTTTCTTTTTCTAGCAGTCATGTCAACCATTTATTCTCCATCAGCTTGCAGATGCAGCTGGTGAGAGAAATTGGTCTATAATTTCCTGGTGTGGAAGCATCCTTGCCAGGTTTAGGAACAGGAATGACTATAGACTTTTTCCATGTGGATGGCACTGTGCCCTCACTATAGATCCTATTGAATAGGTACAACAGGAAATTCTGGGAGCTCTCTGGTAAGTGAGATATCGTCACTTCCTGGGGCAGTCTTACAGCAGAGCTGAGTCCATCCCCTTACACAAAAATGGCAAGTTGTATGGAAGTTCTGCTGCAGTCCTACTGAAGAACAACACTGGGTGTTATTCCTGTTCCGCCCAGAGTGTGGAGAATCGGGCAGTGTAAGATGCTCTAGAGCAGATCTCTGCCATGGATTTAGCTAGCTCATTTGCAACATCTTTTTGTCTGTGAGGATTATGCCATCAGGTGGTGACATGGGTTCCAGCAATTTTACGCACCTTGTCCCATACCCATGCTAAGGGGGTCCCAAAGTTAATCAAGGAGACATACTATCTAGCCTCCTTTAGCACTCACCTAGCCTTGGCTTGGGTCTTTTTGAAATGGATCAAGGTTACATCCCTGGGGCGTTGTTTCAACTGCCTTAATGCAGCTTTTCTTGCTCTGTCAGCTTGTTGGCATTCATCAGACCACCATGGTACTGGAGGTCGACGGTACTGCCCGCTACTTTTGGGAATGAATGCTTCTGCTGCAAGGTGAATTCATGATGTGAAGTGAATAACAGTATCTTAAAAACTATGGGAATCATTCACAGATCCTTGCAATACTGCAGTTAATCTAAAAAGATTCCAGTCTGCATGTTCAAGTTGCCATCTCTGCACTCCATTGGCTGGAATACCATTCACCTCCTCCAAAAGTATTGAAAAGTGGTCACTTTCATGTAAGTCTTCCATGACCTGCTAAGTGAAATTCAACTGTGAATCAGGTGAACCAACTGGTCTATATTGGAGAATGTCCCAGGAGTAGAAATGGATGTGGCAACTGCCCAAGTAGATCTCCCAAATCATCTATGTTGAGGTTATGTGGAGGAAGGTAGATGGATCCAATAGTGTCAGGTCGTTTCAAGCCTATTCTCACAGCCTTCACCTGCATTGTTGTTTGCAGGTGGATGGCCTGGAAGAGAATATCCTAATGTATCATTACTGCTACTCCTCCGTGAGGTCCATCATCAAAGGACCCATAATGGGATTGAATTTGGAATCCTCTCAGGGAAATCGGACGATTTTCCCTGGTCATAATCTCTTGTGAGTTACATGAAGCTATCAGATGTTGCAGTTCTTCCCATTTTGCATGAATTCCGTGAGAGTTCTACTGGACTAGGGTATCCAGTTCTTCAGCATCTGTGATCAAGGTTTGCCCCATACCTTTAGGCTGTCCCTTTCCAGGATCTTGGAAGTATGTTTTGAAGGGTTGTTTACCTGTGGAACTAGTTTCCACAGGCTTCCTTTGGACAGGCTCAGGATTTCTTTGCCTGGGCAAAAGACGGACCTGAGCCTTTGTTTCAGGGACATTCTGCCTAGCAGTGAAGGCCCCTGTGGATGTGGTGGCAACTAGGGCTGTCACCATTGAGGGCTCTGGAACCTTGACTGATGGCTCCAAACATTTTACTTTAGGAGGAGTCTCCTCAATAGACCCCTCACTCCTACTCCATTTCTGGTGGAACAACGCACCAGAGGCAGTTTCAGCAATTGAGGACTGAGGTTTAAAGGTAGTGGCAGAGTGTGTGGTGTAAGAAGTATTGGAGGGCAAGGGATGGCGGGAAGGAGAATGGGCTAGAACCGAAGCAAAGGACTCACCTGGATGTGTAAATGGCACACAGGTACATTGCTTTGCCTCTGGAACACTAACTTTCTCCTTGCTCCTTATTACCAATACTTGCAGTGCAGTGGTAACAGCATATTGGGCCTGGACAGATTTCATCTCCTTGATGACCTGTTGTACCACACTTTACACACACTCTTGGTTGCCCATTTTCCTTAAAACAGTAAGAGTTGGCTCCATGCCCTGGCAGTGGAAGTACTGCATAGGGTTGGGCACATATGGCTTTACCTTAAGGTAGTACCATGTCAATTTAACGGATTCTGAAAGGACTAACGTTAAAAAAGATAGATGGAGAGCTGGGCTTCACTGTTCCAAACCATCACCTTTCTTCTTAAAACATTTTACTGTCACTACATTAAAATTCTTTAGTTCCTCTAACAGTTTCTCCTCAGAATACCTCATCAGGTCTCGGGAAAAGACAATTCCCTTACACTGATTGAGTGTTTTGTGAAGAGAACATGAAACTTGAGCCCCAGGAATGTCACATATCACACGCAGACGGTCACTCTCATCTGGTGACGAAACCTCAACTATCAGGCTACCATCTCACTGTGGGGTGATGCAAGGATCACGTTGAGACACTTCAAATGTTTTCTGATGTACTTCAAAAATATCAAGATCCATGACTGATACACCATCAATGGTCTTCAATGGTACTTACTATATGAGATACTTTCAGATTTACCAGGTAAGATTTCCTTAATGGATTGAAAAGGATTTTTCTCCTTACCTGGTTTGGGAGCCTGGGAACCATTATGATTCACATTCTTGCCCTTTGGAAGCTGGAAAGGTTCCAGAGTGACAACATATGACGTTCCAGAGGGAATGGCCAAGCGATTGCGTATGTCGTCAGGGAGAGAGCTAAATCTTTGTAAATTTGTAGTAATCATACAAATTAGAATTCTTCATTTCCTAACCCCCCCCCCCCCCATTCACTATGGAGTCCAACTAGGGAAGTTATAGCTGGGGCTCAAAATCTCCCAACAGCCACAGGGGTAGTGATACGCAGCCACTATTACAGTACTGATGGCAGTCGCGGGACCTATGCACTACTGACTGAACAGTGCCTGCTTGACCCTAGCCATATTTGATTAGCTGATTTACTTGACCAGGCCTTGATCAAGCCACCCATCTAACCAGAATAAAGAACCAAAGAGGTGTGTTGCTAGCTGCAGGCTGCAGCATGCAGCATTGCTTAACCTCCAGGACTCCAGTCTCCTAGTAATACTGGACGCCATGCACGGCAAACACATGTGGGAGAGTCCTCCCTGGTCCAAGATAGAATGAACCAGGGGTGGATGCACCATCCCCTCTCATAGGTCTTGGTGCACCATTTTGTCTCATCCCTCACTGGTGACCCCTCCAATAAGGGTATCCCTCTGGTCCAGCTTGCCAGATCATTGGGACCTCAAGTCCCCCCATTAGGGGGGGAAAAGCCAGACTTTTCCAAACTCATGACATTTCAACAACATGATTCCCATATTGAAAGGAGGGGGAAATCCCAGATCTGACATTTATCGCCCAATTGCATTGACAAATTGCTTATACAAGGTCATGGAATGAAGTGTTAACAGTAGGCTAAAGCATTTTTAAATTCCAATAATTTTCTAGTTGATGACCAGTGCCGGTTCCAAAAGGGACACCAAACTCTTGATCAACTAATAGAACTGGAGTCTTATTCAAGAGGCAATTGCCAGAAAGTATTTTTGATTTCAGCATTCTTAGAAAGAGAAAAAGCTTACAACATGACATGGTGATATGGCCTAGTCAGAAAACTTTATGCTTTTCGATTACATAGTAACTTGCCTTGTTATCCAAAATTTCATATCTAACAGAACTTTCTCTATCACAGACTAATTTCTGACAGTCACTTATTCAGACAAGGACCATTATTTCTATGCATGATAAATGCCATCTTACCAGCTCCCACTCGGACTCATAAATACTCATTGTCATCATCATGCACTATGGCATTCCAGCAGTAATGCAGGATTCTCGGCGAATCTCATCCAAATAGGATATGGATCATAACTGGGGCTTTCAGTGGGGTTTTAAGTAGGTATTTTTTTCACATAGGAGGAAGCCGAACATCAGGTTAATTCTAGACAATCACCTAATACCTATTTAGAATTCTGCTAGCCTTCTTGGTCTACTCTTTGATCGTAGACTCAATTGGAAAGACCACATTGGTCAATTAAAGAATAAATGTCAAAAAGCACTAAAGTGCTTTTCTGGTAATAAATGGGGAGCTGATAGAAAGTTTTTGCTAATGATATATAAAGCCCCAATCAGGTCTAGAGTAGATCGTGTATTTCTTGTCATTGAACTAAATTTTTAAAGGTTTGGGTGTGCAGAATGCTTGTTTACATGTGTCTTGGAGCCCTGAAGTGTACTCGAATCAAGCGTCTTGAGGTGGAGTCAGGAGTACCTCCCCTCCAACTTGGATGCGGCCAGTTATTACTGACCTACACCGAAAAGGTGGTTCGAGATCTGAGCCATCCTAATGGCAATCAAGGCATTAGGCCCTTTGCAACGGTATAATCGGTATAGAGCTCTCTACCATCGATACCCTAGTTCAGTCAAATATAGTGCCATGGGAAACCCTCAGTTTTTCCATCATGGAAGCCTGGTTTCCATTAGCTAAGGCTATGACGCCAGAGGTGGAGGTACACCAGAATTCAGAGAGATTATTATTAAACTTTTTTTTTTTTTTTTTTTCATTTATATACCGACGACTCAAAGACAGATGAATGTGTGGGAATGGGTGTATGGTCGAATGAACGTGAATTGAAGTTCAGACTGCCGAACCATACATTGATCTTTCTTCCTGAACTTTTTGCCATTGATAAAGCTTTAGATTTTGCACTATCAACAGCACACGACAGAATAGTCATTTATTCAGTAGCAAAGTGAGTGAACCAAGCCGCCTCTGACTAACAAAATCAGACAAGAAATGGAACTGGGGGATACAGCCTACAGAAAAGTCAGAAGGGAGGAGGTTTTGGCCCATCTCAGGGGCATCGATACCAAAATCACCCACCTCACTCACTATATAGAGCAAGTCCACCCAATGCACCAGCAGCCTTACCTTAGCCCATCTGTTAACAATATGCCCAAAAT
>NC_051391.1:12781342-12783842 GCF_015228065.2 Penaeus monodon | reverse complement strand
ATAAAAATTTAAAAATTTTATATATTAAATATATAATAAAAAAAAAAAAAAATTTTTTTTTTTTTTTTTTTTTTCCTTCTTTTAAACTTTTTTTAATTTTTATTTTTGTTTTAAATGAACTATAATTAAGAATGTTATTACTGATAAAAAGAGTGTTTACGCTACATTCTAACACCATCACAAATTCGTTCACCATTTTGGGCGAAAGCCCTCAAACATGCAAAAGAAGTTTTGGTGAAAGTAACACTTTTAAAGTTTAGATCCTCCTGAAATATCGGGAAACTTATTATTAGTATCACGTTTTATGGATGTCCTTGTAGTTAATGTGTGATGACCTGTTCCGTGAAACAGACACTATCATTTTCCACTTTATTTCACGGTTTTTCTACGAATCAGATTAGTTTTTTAACAAGCAGAATATAAAGTATTTCCTATCCCGAACAATACATGATCCTACATTACTACATCATCAAACAATAAGACAGGAAAATGCGCCTATACTAGTAACTCATTGTGGACAACGAAGCGGAAATTATGTTTTTACATCCTCGTACGCATACGATTAAAGGGAGAGATGAAATCTGATGTAAAAAAGAATGAAGCAAAGCACTAAAAACATTACTTCAAAAAATGTATGCATGGAAAAAACATTTCTTAAATAAAAATGGTTGAATAATTTGTATGGAAAAAAACATTTCTTACTTATAAAACGTTGTATAATTTGCGTAGGAAAACATTTCTTACATACAAAAATGTTTGGATAATTTACCTAGAAGAATGTAAGCCATCGCCCTTCCTAGCTTGATATATCTTCTTGTAACGAGGGACTTGCTGTTTATACTGATTGCCCATAGTTACTGAAAAAAATAAATATTTAGAGAGAGGGAGGAAAGGAGAAAGCGAGAAAAAGGCAGAGTGAATATCCGCAAGCATGTGTAGTTATATATGTGTGTGTTTGATTATGACATACATACATACATACATACATACATAATACATACAACATATATTAAATATATAGATATATATAATATATATATATATATTAATGTGTGTGTGTATATATATATAATATTATAATATATTTTATATATATATAAAATATATATATATATATATAAAATTATATATAATATATAGATATATTTATAATATATATAATATATATATATATTATATATATTTTTTTATATATATGTGTGTGTGTGTGTGTTATATGTGTGTGTGTGCACAAATGATTTTGTTATTGGCCCTACAGTTCGGGAAAATCTAATCTGGGTTGCACCAGCAATTGAATTACAAAATCTACAGATTTCTTTTTTTGACTGAAATTTGTCTAACATATTGACCAAGTGCAATATAGGCATCTCGTGTGTTGGCGTAAAGATGTTTATACATAATATTTTCTCTTAACTTATACTCACCCCTTTGTTACTCATTTCATATATATACCTGACGTTATTGAAATCTCACCACACACGGCAACTTCCTAAAAACCAACATCCCCCCAATATTTATTTCAACCAATTTTAGTGTATTTGGTTATTCCACTTGCTACATACAGACACTAAAGCATATGAATGAAATTAGAATTCCAAACCTGTCTCATAACCTGTTGTTTTTAATAAGATTTACACCCATTGAATGAAAATAAACAAAACGAGGGTGCTGCTTCACTGGCCACCAAAAAGTGTTCATGTATAAATGCAGGCTGATGCACATAAAATAAAGATAACGACCCCACCTTCACATATTGCCACATTATTTATTTCTTCTTCTTCAGTTTATCCTGAGATTTTCTTGATAAAATGGACACAGATATCCCGCAATTATTAAACCAAGGATTAAACTGGGAACCAATCATTAATCCTAACCTGAATCTGATTTAGTATACGAGACCAATAAACAATCCAGGCAGCCTCCAACTTTACGGACTGTTAACGGCTACCTTATGACTTCTCAAGACGATATGTCGTTTTCTCGGGCTCGAGCCAGCAGACAAAGCGCAGGCATTTTTTACGACTGTCGCGGCGAGGAATTGAACTCGAGACCACGAGGGTCTGAGTCCAGTGCTTTAATCACTGGACCATCGCGGCAGTCCATATATTATATATATATATATATATATATATATATATATATATATATATATATATATATTATATATATTATAATATATATATATATATATATATATGAACCGTACTCATACTGGCAGATGTAGATAAGGTAAAGAATGAGAATGAATATCTTCACAATACAAGAGGTATTTTGACCGGTTTTGATTGTCTCTTCGTCAGAAATACATGTACAAGATATTCATTCTCATTCATACCTTATCTATCTATCTATCTATCTATCTATCTATCTATCTAATATAGATAATATATATATATATATATATATATATATATATATATATGTATGTTTATATATACAATATATATATATATATAGATATATATATATATAATATATATATATATATGATAGATATATA
>NC_051391.1:12732192-12776242 GCF_015228065.2 Penaeus monodon | reverse complement strand
TTTTTTTTCCTTTTTTTTTTTTTTACTTTTAAGTTTAAAGGGTTCCAACAGTTTTTTTCGTTTGAAGATTCTTGTCTTAAAAAACCCTATTTCACTCATAACCCCAATTAACTGAAAAGGATTTAGACTGTATGGCCCTTTAAATTATTTAAGTATCCTTTTTAATCCAAACCTTTATTGGCCTTTGAATGGGTCCTGAACACAGTTACCATTCATTGAAACGGATACTTAAGTAAAAAATTAAAGAAAATATTGTTATTAAAACCATAAGATTAATATTGATGAACCCCACACCCTTGCAAAAAAAAAAAACCTGAACATTTTAATTTGAATTAAATTTATTTTTCTTTTGGGGTGAAAGATTATATTTCTGGAAATTTAAATAAGAACTTTAAAAGTTTTTAAAATTTTTTTCCCTTTTTTCTTTTTTTTTAAAACCTTTTATATCATCACAGGTTTTTTGGGTTCTACAGTGTTTGGTTTTATCAAGATGACTTACACCAAAAAAAATCCAATAAGCCCCCTCTCTCAAAGGGAAAGTCTTACCTTTTTGGAGGGTATTCATTTTAAAGGGCCCTCCCCATTCCAGAGTGCCATTAAAATTTTCATGAAAGAAACAATTTTTTACAACCAACAAAAATTTAAAATTAAAAGTAAAATTGATTAAGGTGGTCTAACACTTCTTCATTTTTACCTGAACAAAAAAAATTAAACAAAGGAAATTTAAAATCATGAGAAAATTTATTTTTGGCTATAGAAAAATAGACAATATGAGTTATAAACAAAATATTTAGCTATTAAAAAGGGAATTTTTTAAAGTGGCTTAAAAAATTTTGAATGAAAAACAACATATCTTCTAGTATTCGGAAACGGATGAACTGGATTTGGATGAGTTTCGCAAGGCCCCGGGCAGAAAAACCCCCGGACACCCCCCTTAAAGTAGCAATTTTAATAAACAAGAAATTTATGACATAAAAGATCATAAATTTTACATTAAATAATGCATATTCAAATTACCTGTCTAATGATGAGGACTATACAGAGTTGCAGCAGTACAGAGAAAGTAATGGAACCTGTGGCCTAGATGCTCATAACACAAGATAAGCATGGAACAAGCAAGGTATCTGAGAAAGCCCACATTCTCCTTGTTACACAGTGCAACTTTCATCTTTACCTTCCGTAACCGCTGCTTGGCGATGCTGGTATGGATACCTGTCTGTGGATTCGCAAAGTTGATTAAATGCATCAGCTCTTTGTAAACATATAGACAGTTGTATACAAAACTTTTATCTCAACAATATTAGCAATATTCCCTGGTCCTCCAATCTTCCTATTCCTTTGGTTGAGGACCCACTGTACTGTAACTTCACCACAGATTTTGGTCCATTTACTGATGGTATTGGAGGGCAAGTTAAGCTCTCCCTATACAAATCTGTGGTTAAACTTTTCTAATGTTTGTACTTGTTATTTCTCATATTTGGGAAAAAAAAAGAACCCATGAAACTTTTAAACTTTAAAGGGCAGTTTTACAGTCTGCTCAAAGAATTTGAATTTGGCATTTGGGGATAAAGAAAGTGTATGTATTGCCCACGGATTGCAGAGTTTATATGATGCTGGGCAAGCTGCCTTTCTGACTATCTTCTTCTGTGGTTACTGTGTGAGTGCTGGGAAAATCATATGTGGGTGGTATTTATGCTTGAATTCAAGAGTATGAGGTATAAGTAAGAGAATGTTTATTTTATTGTAGCATATTTTTACTGTATTTTTTATTACAACTTGGAAAGGAAATTTTATAGATGCGAGTCCTTAGTTTTATAGTCTGCTTCCTTCATGTGCATTTAACTTGTACCAAAGGCGTGAGAAAATTTAAATTTCCCCCAAATTACACTCAGTAGTAAAAAAACAAATAATTTAAATTAATACTGAGGTGAAAATAAAATTTGTGCAGCATGGCCAGGGTGGAAATAGAGATAATTTTGTGCAGACAGACTGCGTTGAATCACAGTGCAGTCTTTTGCTGCAGTATGTTAATACCAGTCCATTTTTATATTATGTAGTTTAGTCTATGAAGATAACCTAAAAAATGAAAAAAGATTTTACTTCAGCTTTTTACATCTACACTTGTTTAAGGATATCATACCTCACTTTTTTCCTTTTATATTTCACATTTTTTGTACACAGTAAGGCCAAGAGGGCCAGTTTGTCATTTCCTGTTATCAAATAATTAATTCAGACAGAACCTTAATTTTATGCCCTTTCTAAAAATTAACCTTTCCAACTCTTACCCATATACCTCCAAAATAAAACCTCCGACGTCCCATCAATACCTGAAGATTAAAAAAAAATAAAAAGACAAGAACTAAAAAAAAAAATTCCGTAAAGTCCCGGGCTTTGTTTACGTCTGTGTTTGTTACATTTAGAGATAATTTGTTCCGGATCGAATTTCTTTTTTATTTTCTAAACCCTTTTATGATTTTGACGAATAAAAACCCTTTTTAAATATTTTTTTTTTCTTTCCCCTTTCATTATCTTTGGGTTTTGTAGTTTTTAATATGAGGTTTTATTAATTATTTAAATTTTATAATGAAAGTTTCCCCTCTCTTTTTTTTGTAACATAACGATCCATTCAAAAGAAAAATTTTCTGAAAAAAAACAGGCTTTTAAATGGCTTTTTTTTAAAATTTTTAAAGGCACAGGTAAAGTGTCTTCATATGAATGATAAGTAATTAACTAATGGGAGGAAGGAAAAACGTTTTTGCGCGCGTGCTGTTTTTGTTTTTTGTTTTTACATTATGGTATTATTTTTTTGTTTTTACTCATGGTATTTTATTACTTTTTATTTTTCCCATTGGGGTTTTTTTTTTATTATTGTTATTTTTTTTACCATTATACTTTTTATTATTATTTTGTTATTACTATTATTTGTTACGCCGGTCGCCCGTCCTCTCCACCAACACAACAGTAGGAGACGGCGTGTTTTTAACAGGGCGTGAACATGAACAGCCCCAAAGGGCACCAAACCCACAGCGTCCCAGAACCCCAGGAGGGAAACGCCAAGGGCGAGGCAGGGCACGAATAAACACAAAATAAAAGTCTTTCCTTATTTCAAAGTTTTTACCCGTACACTTTTTATGGGCACAATCAGGGGGAACCCCAGCATGTCCACTGCACGATAATTATAACAGGGAAAAAAAGTTTACAGGTCAAAAAGGCACCACGGGTCTTCACGGGCGCACCCCCCTTTCCTCGGTTGTCCTCCGCTCCCCGCTCACAGCCAGCTGCGTCATTTTTTCCCCCAGGTCCTTCATTTTAACACATGGGGCCCCGAAAAAGGAAGAGACAAAGACCCCCTGGGTAGCACTACCCCCCCCCTATCAAGCGACGACCCGTCTGTTCGCATACTAAACCTGAAAAAACTACAAAAAATTTTTAAAAAATCATTTCTCAAAAACAAAAAAATTTCATCCGCGGGGTTTCTTCGCTCTCGGGGGTTTCCCTCTGGAGAGGTGTGGGGGGGCGTAGTTGGCTGGCCCCCAGGGGGGTATCTCCTGCCCAAGACCGGGTCATGGTCCCCATTGACGTTTTTGGCATCGCCCCCCCGCCCAAAAAGGGTCGCCTCATCTGGGTCAGCGTCTGCACGTCCTCACGCCGCTACTGGGGTTTAACTTCTCTTTTCCCCAGGCCCCCAGAGTGTTCCGGCCCATGTAACCACAGCCGGTGCGCCAAGTCCTCGGGAATCAGGCAACGGCCCACCCCAACCAACCCCTTTGCCCCCAAACGATTTTTGGAGCCCACTTCCCACAAGTCCCAGCTTTGCCCCACTGGCCCCTTTGGGCCTTATCGAGAAGTTACTAAAACACTGTAACTAACCCCTCCCCGGGTCCAACAGGCTCCGCCCAAAACGCTCCCGCCATCACCAGCTGCAGGTTTTGTGGCTCCACGAGGCCCTTACTCCACGATCACCTTGACAGTCGACACCCCGGTTTTTCAGACTCTGTCCTGGGGGCAAGGGTGCAGTCGTCAGCTGAACTCCCTGCAAGCACCCTGGAAGCAAGGGCACTCTTCACCGTGAAAACCCCCCCAGTTTCCCGCCCAAGGTCGACACCGCCTTACTCTGCGTCGGTAGTCAAGGCCCAGCAAACAGTGTTTGCCAATCGGCCACATAACCGGCGCCGCTGCCCGTCGCCCCCCCAAATACACCCCCACGGGCCCCTTGACTGCCCCAAATCCCCCGTGACACCACAAGTTCTGGGTGCGTCGGGGAGTCCATATGGCCAACATTCAGGCCGCACTGGGGTCTTCTAGGCCCAGGTCCCTGTCAGGGGGCCCATGGCTTCCCATCTTGAGCCCTCCCCCGCACGTCCGTTCAACGGCAGCTTACCCAAGTGGGGGCCCGGGGAAAAACCCAGGAGGGCGGGTTTTTCGGCCCCTTCTCCAGCCTTTTTCCGCCTGACCACTTCCTTAGCCTTAGGAATGCATGGGTTTGTGACCATATTCACAGTCCCTTTCAGCCTGCTGGAAGGCATAGAATCGCCGGTGGGAGCGTGTTTTCGTCCCCCCGACACGACTAGTCTGTGCCCCCTACCCAGCCCCAACAAAGCCTTGGAAAGTCCCCCGGGCTTTACCTTTTCAATCTCCATCTCCCTTTAGCCTTTGGCCCCCAGGTCAGGCGGGGTGAGCAGCTGGCCCCAGGCCACTGGTTTCCTTTAGGGAAGGGCCCCGAAATCAAGGCCCTCCCACGCCACCTGCAGGTCCTCGGGGGTGCCTGCGAGTAGATTTTAAAACTGCTGGTCCTGCAAGCCAACAAAAAAATCGCGGGCCAGGGCCCCATATCTCTTTGCAGCCCGGGTACACTCCCTTACCAGGCCTCCACATCTGCGCCACTGGGGCAGTGTCCCCGCCACGCTACGGTCCCCTTCTTAATGGCCCCCAAACCCCGGCCTGGTGGTGGTGCCCGAAAAGGGTTTTTTAAAACCTCCGCCCGCTGGTGTAAAAGGCCTGTTGGGATGGCGGCAGATGCCCCAAAAACTTCCACCCGGGGGCCCCTTAGCGCGTTACCCGCGCGGGCCCTTTTCTCCCGGGTCCGCCTGGGCAGATGCCAGCATTTTAAATTTGGGGAAATGCCTCCCCGGCCACCTTCCCCTCTACTTAGCTGGCTACGCCTAAGAATGTCGGAGGCCGAGGGGCGTGGGTGGAGAACGCGTGCCGTGAACTCACCCCGGGGGGGGAGGGGGGGGGGGCAACGAGGGGGGTTGACCGGTCCGAGTTTGCACCACCTTTCCCAAGGGAGCGGTTTTTGATGGGTCCCCCGCCTTCGCAGCGCCCCTGGGTCCCACACGACGCGCGAGGCCCGGGGGTTTTTTGCCCAAAGGACCCCCCAGGCAGACCCCAGTAAACTGACACTTGGATCTGTTTCCAGAACCTCGTCTGCCTTCCTGCTTGCAAAAGCTACTTCCCTCCCTTAGGGCCCGAACCTGCCCTTCAGAGTCGCACCTCTCCATCATTCACTCTTCACGCGTTTGGGCCCTTTTCGGGTACTGCTGAGTTCCATCTTTAAGATGCAGATTGCTCTTTGCACCTCAACAAGCGGCAGATTTTTCCCCTGCCCCTTTGCCTGCATCTCGACGAGATGGTGGCCCGTGGGGGGCCCCCTTTTGCCTGCTCTTTGCCCCCTTTTCCATTTCTCCCCCATACGGGCCGCATGGCAGTGACAGGTCCATTGCTCGGCTTCCCCATGTCCTGCCCAGTCTAGCTCCCCCCTCATGGGTGCCCCCATCTTTGAACTGATAAATCGGCGCTCTCATGACAATATACCCCCCCTTTTTTACCCATTTTTTTAGCCGGGGCCCCCCTCGTCTCTCTGCCACAACACAAGGCAGGCTAGGGGAGGGGGTTATTACAGGGGCTGGGCATGAACAGCTCAAGAGCACCAAAAACCCCAGCGTCCCGAACACCAGGAGAGGAACCCAAAGGGGGAGGGGGGCACGAAATAAACACAAAATGACATCTTTCCTTTTTTTACACAAGTTATTTACCCGTACACTTTTCATAGGCACAATACAGGGGGGAAACCCGCATTTTCACACTGCAGATACACTTAAACAGGGCAAAACAAAGTTTATCAGGTCACAAAGGGGACCCACGAGGGCTTTACAGGAGCAGACCCCCAAAGCGTTTCTTCTTTTTCCTTCCGTCACCCCAAGGCCATTTGGGCCCCATGTTACACCCCCAAAACCCTTTTCAAACACAGTTTGAATGGGCCAAAGCCCACACGGGGTTTTTAACAGGAAAAAAGTGTCCTTGGCTTGTTTGTTGTCCCCATAGTTTTCTTTTTGTTTTGCCAGGTTTCATTACAATTAGGTATTTTTTGTTAACCATTTTTAAAGAAAAAGGCCCCAATGGTACCATTATATTATTTTTTTTTATTACCATTAGGGTTTATTATTATTGTTGTTTATTACCACTTGGTATTATATTGTGCTTTATTACCATGTGGTATTATTGCTGTTTTCCGTCGCCGTGGTCGTTTTTTGTTGTTGTGGTGGGGTGGTTGTTTGGGGGTGGATTATAATGGTTTGGGGTATGTGATGCTGGGGTATAGTGGGTTGTTGGTGTGGTGGCGGTTGTGGTGGTGGTGATGGTGATAGTGATGGTGATTGTGGCTGTGATAGTGAAGATGGTGGCGGTGATGGTGATGGTAATGATAGAGATGGTGGTGATGGCGGTGTCATGTATCTTAAACGCGTCTATCGCCGATGTCAGTGGATTACTTAAGGTGTGATACCGCCGACCGACGATAGAGGCAATGTTGGTCCTGATAGAAAGGGGAATTTGCGAAGTAAAGAAAAAAAAAAAAAAAAAATAAAATAAAAATAAAAAATAAATAAAATAATAAAATAAAAATAAAATAAATAAAATAATAATAATAAAGGCTCACATCACAATTGTCACAATTGTCTTAATTAATTTTGCATTACGCTTATTTAAACCATCTTTAAATCGCCCAGGATGAGAAGAGGTTTCTTGTTAAATAACATTTCTCTTAAAACTTTTTTTATATAATCAAAAGATTCAGAGGAACCATGGGGATGCCTATAGCCTGCGCCAGCAATGAATTACGGAAGTATATTGCATTGTATGTTAACCCAAATAAACTCTATATCTGCACTCTTTGCAGTTGTAGCAGATATCCCAATTGTTTTGAGAGTATCTTGTACATATATACAGACTCCACTCCCCCTCCCCCCCATGTCCTGCATCGCATCTATAAACATTGAAATGTGGCATTTTGATGAAAGCACTTGACATATCTTGGTGAAGCCACGTTTCACTTAACACATAATATATCAAGATTTCTCTCCATTATGGGCATTTCTATATCATCAAAATGTCCAAGGAGAGATTATGCATTAATTTTAATCTATTTTCAAAATCTTGATCTGACTGTCGGTCTGCTGACGGCGGGGCCTTGTCAAACCCTTTGATCACTTTTTGCACTTGTTTCTGTTTAGGAACACTTTGGAAATCCTTGGGAAGGTATCTGAATCTAAGAATAGTCAGGCCTTATTTATTGGCCTCGCACAATTCCGTGAAAACTAGTGTAGTAGTTGTGGTTCATCTTTTGTCTTGTGGGCTTTTACACTTGATATTTTTCGAAGTTGCCCGAGAGGTGTTCCTAGATGTTTTCTTCATTTATGTCTGGATGACAGCTGGTATGTACAGGTACATTGTCTCAGGCCGATCAGCTCCTATTAAGGTTTTGTTGTTTTTGTTTCTCTCTTGTTTTTCCTCCTTTGTTTCTTTGAAGTGACTGTGATGAAACCTTCATGTTCAGCATCGTCTGTCCTTTCTGTTTGGTAGTTATTAATCACGATCGTCGGCACTACTGGAGTTGGGGGTGCATTTGGGGGGCGGGACTCTTGGCACCTGGTGATGAGTTGCATCACTGCACTGGCGTTTTTGGGGCAATTCCTTCTGATTGTTTTGTTTTGAATTTCCCTGCTTTAGGGGGGTCACCCCCCAGGCTTTCGGGCCCCTGTTCCCCTGCATTTAGGATCTGTATAGGAACTCTACGGACTCCTTCGCCCTGCAAGATGACGTGGCTTATTTTTTTTTTTTTTTTTTTTTTTTTTTTTTTTTTTTTTTTTTTTTTAATAAGAATGAACCTGTTTTTTATACCCTTTGACTTACCTTTCCCATTGGTCCGTGATCTATATCTACACTTTTCTACTGCAGTAAACTATACACTACTTACCTTATATCTAAAACTACCCTTGCCTTATCTTGCCTTTTCCCTTCGAATAATTCACCTTAGTTTTGTTTCTCACTCGTTTCTCTCTTCGTATTTTTCGTTTTCCCTCAGGGATCCCTTCTTTACTTTTTTTTAAATTTCCTGTCTTATTTATTTTATGTGCCCATTTGTATAGTTTTATTTCTTTTTATTTTTAAACACTTTTCCCCATACACTATTTGTTTAATTTAAATGAATTGCATTATAAAAAACATCACAAAGCGCGGGAAAGCCACCAGTTAAAAGGTCAAGTCAGGTGGGCCAAGGGATAAGAGTGCCAACACGCGAGTGGGGGAGATGTCATGGCCAGTGATGTTAACCCAACAAACCCGGGGCTTCCCTGGAAGTCCTGCCCCCGACAGGGAAAAATCTCTGCTCGACGCGGGCAAGGGAGATGGCCTCGTTACCTTGCCAACCTGCAGCCTCATGGTTGCCGAGGGCACACCGTTGCCATGGGCGAGAAGTCCGTGCACGGTGGCGCCTCCGATGGCGCCGGCCAGGCCCCCTTTTACCGCTCCAAACCTCCCTCGTTAGCCGAGTGCTTCCGCAGCCCGGGCGCGGCGGCTCCCCAAACCCCGTGAGTTCGCTCATGCGAAACAAATGCCTGCTATGCCAAGGCAGCGCAAACCACCGATGGCCCGAGGCCTTTGCCTCCCTTTCCTCCTTTTCCCGGGCAGCTATGCCCCCAACTTTTACCCCGCATGTTTTGGGGTTTAAACCCCGACTCTTTTCTCTCTCACTAAATCCATCTCTTCGACCCCCCCCCCCATTATCCTTCCCCTCTCCCTCTTCTTTTCCCCCCGGTAACGGGTCTTTTCTTTTAACTTTGCCTTGCCTTGGTCAAGGAGAGGGCGTGAAAACAAGGTGCCTGTGAAAGGCAACACATTCTGGGCAAGCTGACACCCTTTTGAAGTTTTGCGCAAGACAAGCTAAAATTCCCGATAGAAGCCACTTCATTGGGATGAGGGAAATTAGTTCCCTAGGAAATTTCTGGAATTAAAATTCCCTGGTCTGATCTTAATTCAGGGAGATGTTACGGAAAAACCTAAAATGGGACCCTCTTCCAACAATTTTTTTTTTTTTTTTTTTTTTTTTTTTTTTTTTTTTTTTTTTTTTTTTTTTTTTTTTTTTTTTACATAGCCATCCATCACGAAGGATGTGACACCATTGGACATTCTTTACAAAGTGACCCAACCCTCTGAGACCAATTCCCTATTGCTCCAGCCTCTCATGGGGAAATCCCCCAAAATTTGGGTTTCGTATGAACCAAAATCCTTCCTAACCCGTGGGCTTTGCAACCAACCCCCCAACCGATCGCTGTGTTTCCCTGTGGGGGGCTCAGCCCTTGGACCAACACATCATCATCATAAAGGGGGAAAAACGCCGACGGGGATGCATGACTGCATCCACCTTCGCTTCCAGCCACGAAGGTCCTTCATGGCGAGTCTCAGGCAGGTCCTCGGCCCATCTCTAATTCCTCGCAACAGGATTTTTGAAGTGGACCCGTAGGGTAGCCCCTACCAGCCTATGGTCAGTGCCACAGAACTCATCACTCTGGTAAACTCTACAGTTCTGGAGGATCCTCCATCGTGTGCTAACAAGAATGTGGGAAATTTCCTTGGCCACTGTACCGTATTGCATACCATGTCCAGCAATGTGAGTTAGAGCGCTGATCCCAGGAACCAGAGATCCTCATCTCTGGGATCTAGCAAAGTCCTGGATACAAGGCTGTTCTCGCTGCTGGGATTAGCCCCTGAGCCTTTTATAGCCAGCTCGATCACAGCCGGATACTGCAATGAAGTCGTCCAGAACAATGTATATATCTAACCGGGGCAATTGTCAGTCTCAATGCCATAATACCTTGCAACCAGTTCCCCTCAACTCCCAAAGGGGTTGAAGTCGGCTACTCCCTGTAGGTGAGGGACTATCGCCGGGGGCCGGGACCAGCAGAGCGCCAATAATTGCCAGTCGTTGACCTACGCCGACGAACAGTGCACCATAGACCTTTTAGGTCTTGGCGATACGGTGCAGTTTAACGTCTTCCCCAGAACGAAAGAAAATGTGGTGTGTGTGTTGTGATAATCATATACAAAAAAAACAAAAATAACGGGAACGGGACTCCCTTTGCTGCCAGTAGTTCGTCATCACCCTGTCGGGAGGCACTAAGCAGGGGCTCCAACTTGGCCTAGGATGTCCCGTGGGCTAGCAGAGGAAAAGGTGTTTTAAACCTCGCCTTTGATGAGGATGTCTCTATTCAGCTACCCAATATATGTGGTGTGGAGAACTTCCAGGGAAATCTCTGTTATATGATAATAAAAAATCAAATACAATAAAGGTACACATAAAACTGACAGGTGATCGATCGAACTGTCAATAAACGAGACACGGGCCTTAGAGTGACACCTTGGTTTTCGGGGTTAATATAGTCCCTTACTGTAGAGGAAGGACATTATCAAACACTAATAAGAAAAAATATTTATTTAACTGTTATGGAGTTAACTATCATATAAAAACATTATTTTTTCATTTAGCTTTCGGTTACTATATCAAGGATTACTTTTTTTTTACTTTTTTTTACCGCCATTAGTCTATTTCAATTTATTTTTGCTTCTATTTAGAACAATTTTCTTCCTTTGTTTATTTTAATTTCTTTTTTTTTCTTTAGAACAATTTTATTACTAAAATAAAAATAATTTCAAAGTTTACAGTCTAAAACTGGTTACTCCTCTCATCACATTTTTTACTATTAAATCAGTCCCCCTTTTAAATTATATAACCCAACGTGTCGTTTTTACACATGTTCATCTTCCTTTCGTTCACACCGGTAACCGTTAGTTTTGGTACACCCTCACACTTCCTACCCTCGCATTTCTAATACCCTGATTGTCTCCCAGCTCTATTTTACAAGGGCATTCTCCTTGGCGCTAATAACAGTCAATGTCCTTTGGATATGATACAGTGTTTTTACCGGTCTTAGACCTGGACAGCGTGTGCTGGCATCATTTTGCATTACAGCATTAAAAGTCTACACATTATGAAACCTTCTACGGTATTTTTAAGCCTATCAGATTTTATACATATACTCTGGCTGCCTTCTATCCTTGACCAGTCTCTTAATGAAAAGAAGAATGGTTCACCCCTATCCCGGGTGCTGGATGCCAGTAGCCGCCCTTTTAAAAAGTATTTTTGGTTGAATTTCCATGGCTACATTTACTGTTTTTTACTTTATAAAACTGTTCTCCTTTGATTACGAAAGTCTTTGTTCTAGTTACGGTACATTAAAACACCATGAAGTTTCACAATAGGAAAACTGATTTATTTGAGAGTTGGTACTCCGACCTGGCGAATGTAGGAAAAAGGTTAAATAATTTAGCTACAATTGTTGAATCAAAGAGATCAAAAACTTAACATGGCTCCATTGGCTAAATCACCAAGAAAATGTTGCTTTCATAAAGCTATACCAAAATCCAAAAGATTTGGGATATATTACAATCATTTCCCGCTCTAAGGCTATTTGCCCGGTTCCCACCTCCCTGGCGGTGTTTTGTCCTGGCCTTTCCCTGGGCCCCCGAGGGTGCGACCAACCAGCCCTCACTTCTGCAGCTTCCTTTGCCTTCCTCGTGCCTCTTCCGTTCATGCCCTTTTGGTCCACCTTTCGCCTTCAACACCTTTTTCTGGGTCTTTTACCTTAAATAAAATTTCTGGGTTAGTAAAGTATCTTTGCCCTTTGACCTGGCAATTACAGATGAACTTATGTTGTAATTAATACCACTACCAGGTAATTCTGGTAAATTTGTTTTAAGCAATAATCGAACAAGAAAACAGTTAACTTACAAACTTTCCACAAAATATCAGCTAAATTATAAATGAGTTACTATTTTCGAAGGTAGGTTGGTTACGAGGCCTTCCACGGAGAGCCATGATCATAATAACCACCATTAAAATATAGATATAAACTGAGATGACCTTGAAGTAAATGAACTGTTAATCATTGGCATATAGTCTGGCAGTTCTTTTTATTTTTTGGGTTAATGATGTCCATTCTGCAGAAAAATGAAAATCATAAAAACCTGGTAATGAACAACTATATACTCAACAAATAAAATATATATGAATCATGTATGTGTGTGAGTGTGTGTGGGCACACACACCCCACACACACACACACACACACACAACACACACACACACACACACACACACACACCCCACACACCACAAACCCCACAACAAAAATTAAAACCAACTTTTAGGTTTCCCCAATAGGTAAATTATTTATTCAGGGGTTGGTACTCCGACCTGGCGAATGTAGGAAAAAGGTTTAAAATTTAGCTACAATTGTTGAATAAAAAGAGATCTATAACATGGCTCCATTGCTAAATCACAAGAAATGTCTTCTAAAGCTATTTCCAAAAACCTAGATTTGTATATTCTAAATGCTTTCTCTAATATTGAAACATAAATATCTGCAATATTGCATAAATATTAAACAATTATGTTTCACTGTCTATTTTCGAAGGTAGGTTGCTTACGCGGGCCTTTCCACGGAGAGCCATGATCATAATAATCACCAGTCAAATATAGATATGTCATATATATATATATATAATATATATATAATTTTATAATAATATAATATATATTATATATATTTTATTATATAGTTATATAGTTATATTAATATAGTTATATCACTAAACCATGCACATATCAAAATATCTACACATTTTAACTCTGTATTGTACTTCTGTCTAAATATTAGATTTTAAGCATGTTATAAATATTCCTGCTTGCCCGTGATGCATACCGTGTTCGCCCTTTATTCATTTGTTGAAATCGATAGCAATATTTAAATTCAATATCGAATGATCTTTTCCCGAGTAGCTCGTAAAATGTCCTGGCACACTGGTTAGAATATAGAAAAAATATTATATATATGCATATGATATTCATCTCTATATATCCCCTCTATCTAGAAATATATACACAAACATACACGTACTATATATATACCAGCTTTGGGGTCCACTTCCTCTGTGTCATCAAGGAGGCAGGCGAGCTTCATCAGCACCAGCAACAGGAGGGGATCCTTCAAGTTATCTTGGGTTCTCCCCACCATCGTCGACATGTTTCAGCTAGGCATCCTCCGTAGAAACTCCTCCTGCTTTTTGACTTTCCCACAATTATTGAAAAAACGGTGGATGTTCCAGGGCCTTTTTACTGATCAATTTGGAGACATCAAATCAGAGATGGCAAATTTACGTGATGTCCCAATATTATTTAATGATTTTATATTCATATGTTCTCTTTTCTAATGATTATTTGTGCAGATAAAGGGTACTGTCTATTAAATTCTATTGATTAGTGTCCATTATCATCATGTATTGAAACAGGACAAGTATCAAGCAAAAATAAACCCCCCTTTTTAGCACACACCCCAAAATAAATAAATAAATAAAAAAAAAAATAAAATAAGAAATAAATAAATAAAATAAATAGTTTAAAAAAAAAATGATATAATAATTAAGATGGTCGTATATTTCCCATAGAACCAATAAATAGAAATTATGACTACTAAAATGATCACACTCATCTTTGAGGTAGAGGGCCCACGTGAAGCTTTTGTTGTAACTACGGACGATAAGCTCTTTGCAAATTTACCGTTTTAAAAAAAAAATAGCTGAAAAGTGTTCGTACAGCTACCATGAAAAAATATCCTCGTATTTGATCACTGGTTACCAGTTCCGGATGTGCGTATTCCATAAATCGCAGTAATGCGATAAGGTCGCATCCCAGAAAATCGCAGAACAACGAGGCAATGTGAAAATCTCCCCCTACAAAATCAATCTTTGGGAAAAATGGCTTTCGAGTTAACAACCATAATATGGCGGTCTTCAAGGCACTGGCATGTTGAATGAAAAGCAAATGGCTTCTTTATGTAAAAAAATTATATGAAAAAGCTTGATTACCATTTTCAACATAAAAACAGTCCGGCCCAAAAAAAGGAGGTCAAACCAAAAGAATCTAAAAAAGCCCTGTAGGTTAAAAAAAAATATCTCCATTCGTGGAAACATGTCTAACCATTGCTTCCCCCAGCCCTGGGTTTACTATTAAGTACTACATGAAATGAAAAAACGATGTACTTGCTGTGGCGACGAAGTTACGTTTTTTCCTGAAGAGAAGTAAGTAAAAGCCATGTTGGGGGAAAAACTGCTGCTTAACTGAAAGGGAAGATTGTTTTAATTTCATGCTATTTTCCCCCACAAATTGGTCCAAGTTGGCGTGTTTGGGAAAACCTATTTTTGGTTGATCCGGGAATTCCCTTTTTAAGGAAATGCTCATTAGCCTAAAAGCGCTTTAACACTTTCAGTTCCAGCCAGTGAATTAGGACTATAAAACAGTTTTTTACCATCAAGTTTGGCCACCCTTTTTATCATTACAGTGAAATTATGGAATGCACAAAAAATGGTTTTTTAAATCCATTACTCAAAATGGTATGTAGAAATCACTATTTTGTATTCAGTTTATCACATGACCAAACTACTCCATGTTTCAAAATTTTCTTTAAAATACAGGGATCTTTTTGGTAACCCTGGGGAATCTGATAGTGAAAATAGGTCTTGACCTCATGGAAGACCCAAACACAGAAATTTTTCCCTCCCTTTCCATCGCAACTACTTTGAGGTCTAAAATCAAAAAATGTTGGCACTTGCATCTATAGTTTGAAACAAAGAAAATAAAACCCACAGGTCCCACTGTTATTTATAAAAGTGCAAAGTAATCTCTGGACATATCCTGAGCTCAGAAAACTTTAAACCCCTTTCGCGTCTAAAAAAAAGGTACGCGAACTCCCAATCCAAATACCTGAACAGACTATATACATAAAAAATTTGATCAGTTAAAAAATATTCATTTAGAAAAAAAAATTTACTATTGTCTCTCCAGATAAAGGGGGTATCTCCACTGTAACGGGACCGCTAACTTTAAGATTTTTTCAAGTTTTTATAGCCTATTTTGCCAGCCTTACAATACATAAACTGCATTGAAGACGAGGACATCGATTCTGTGAACCTCTAAAAGCTGTGCCTAAGCTAAATGAAATTACACGAAATTCTCATTTTTAGTTTGCACTTAAGCAGAGTTTTTCCATTTTTGGACAGGACAAGGGGCTGTTCACCCCCACCCGCTGTCAATATTTCAACACGTTTGGCCCAATTTCCCCATTTTTTATTGAAAAACTTAAATTTTCTTCCCTACAGAAAAAAGGGTTCTTTTCCAATTCCCCAAAGATTCTCAAGATTAACCCCAAAAAGAACTCATGGCCCTTCAGGTAACGGGCCACCTCACTCAGGGACTGGTTGAGGGGGGCCCCCACTAAGGGATAGTTTTGACATACTTCTTTTGCAACGAAATATGATAAAAGTTTCCAAAGGCACTTAATGTTCTCTCTCTTCATTTTTAGACCACACAAAAAGTTATGGGATAATATTAGGCCCTATATAAAAATTTTTTTTCTCTAATATTTTATTTTGGAAATTTTAAATAAATTTTAAAAGTAAAAATATACAAAAAAAAAAAACTTCGATTTTAGATTTAAACTCATTCAAAAATAAATATTCGCCCTAAACAAATTATCAACTTTACTGGGACACTTATATAATACAAAATACAGTTTTAAACAGAATTCACATTTTATATCTCCATATTTTTATGATAGTAAATCTTCAGTTTACATACAACCCCTAATATACATGTTCTCCAGATACAGTGTATGGGTTAAAGTTTACCGCTGAAAATTTTTAAGACTTTTCAAGATTTGACAGACTCGTCTTGCACCCTTACAGATCTAAAACTGCATTATGAAGACGTGAGGACCCTGTTTCAAAAACCGATGAAATTTTCGCTTCAAATCAACGCAATTACACGTAATTCTTCATTTTTTGTTGCAGGTTAAGCAGCGCTTTTCCATTCTTGGAAGGGCAAGGGGGTTGTGTCACTCCCACCCGTTACCAAATTTCAATTGCTTGGGCCAAAACCAAAGTTTTTTGAAAAAGGGCTTTAAGTTCTTTGCCTACAGCAAAAAAAGGTTCGTTTCCATTCCCCAAATTCTCAAAATTAATCCCCAAAAAAATCTCTGGCCTTCAGCGTAAAACGCCACCATCATTAGGGGTTGGTTGATGGGGGGCCCAACTGAGAAAATAGCTTACGACAAACCTTTATCTGAAATGAAAAAATGAAAATTTAAGAAAGGCTTTTGCGCTTTACCAAAAAACATTAATGTTTTGTTTTTTCATTGCTCAAACCACACAAAAGTGTGTGTAGATATATATGTAACCCTATATAAAATATTTCCCCATAATTTTTTGTATTAAAAATTTTAATGGTAAAAACTTTTTAATAACTTAACAAAATATTCGTTTTCAAATATAACCGTTCAAAATATTTCATACAAAAATATCACATTCTTTATAGGTCACTAATCTATTTACAAAATAATTTATAATCCGAAAAAGATTTTATATTTCCAATATTTTTACAATTAAAACTTCAATTAAAAAACCATAATACAACTTGTATCTCCAATACAGTGTAAACTCTACATTGTACCGCTGAAATTAGTAAAGACCCTTTTTATAAATTATATAATCGTTTTGCACAGCTTTCAATCTTAAACTCGCATTTGAAGCGAGAGGGCACCTGTTCTTGATGAACTGAGAAAACTGTTTCCCCAAGCTCAAAGACAAATTTCACTATTCTTCATTTTTTAGTTTCAGGTTAAAAGCAGCTTTTCCATGTCTTGGACGGACAAGGGGGTTTTGTCACTCCCCCCGTTTCCAATATTTCAAAGATTTGGCCATTCCAAAATTTTTTTTTTGAAAAAGGGCTTCAAGTTTTGCTACAGCAAAAAACTTTTTTCCAATTCCCCAAATTTTCAAATTAGATCCAAAAGAATCTCATGACCTTTGCATAACAGCCACCCTCACTCGGGATGGTTGATGGAGGCCCACACTGAGAAGATAGCTTCACGACACTCTCTGAATAAACATTGAAAATTTTTTTTTAATGGCCTCCCCACTTTACAAAACTGTTCTACCTTTTAGTTCCAACACACATATATTTGTGTGTAGGTATAATGTAGGCCCTATTAAATATTTTCCCTCTAATATTTTGTTTTGGACTTTCAAAGGATAATAAACATTAAAAATATACATTAAGCAAATATCGTTTTCAAAATAACTCATTCAAAATATTTTTGCCAATGCAAAATATCTATAAAACTAAATTTGTAATACAAAAAGCATTTTTAAAACGAATTAGTTTATTATATATTTTATCATAATAAATCTTTAGTTTATAAAACCCTAATACCTACTTTATCTCCAATCAGTTGGGGTTCCCAAGTTACCGCTGAATATTAGTAAGAACTTTCTAGATTATGATAGACTGTCTTGCAAGCCTTCAGATCATATAAACTCGCATTTGAGACGACGGGACACCTATTCATCTGTGAAAATATGAAGCTGTGCCTCAAGCTCAATGACATTGCCGTAATTCTTCATTTTTTTCTCCAGATTAAGAGCCTTTTTTCCCTTTTGGGCAGACAAGGGGGTGTGCACTCCCACCGTGCCATTTCCAAAATTTGGCCTTCCAAAATTTTTTGAAAAGGGCTTCAAGTTCTTCGCCCCGCAAAAAGGTTCGTTTTCCCAATCCCCCGATTCTCAAGATTAGATCCCAAAAGAATCTCATGAGCCTTCAACAGTAACACGCCACCATCACTCAGGGATTGGTTGATGGAGGCCCACACTGACAAGATGGCTTCATAGCACATTTCATCTGCAACTGAAACATAATGAAAATTTATATGAATGGCTTCCGCACTTTATCAAACACACTCTTTCAGTTGCTCAGACACACAATATATATGTGTGTAGTATATATATATGTATGCCCTATATAAGAATATTTTCCCTCTAATATTTTGTATTTGAACTTTCAATGGATAACTAAACATTAATAATATTAATAAGAATAATAAACATATTCGGTTACTGGTATCATAGTTAATCTTCAGATTAGATAAAACCATAATACATACTTGTATCTCCAGATACAGTGTATGGCTCTACAGTTGTACCGCTGAATATTAGTAAGACACTTTCATAGATTATGATAGACTCGTCTTGCACAGCCTTACAGATCATATAAACTCGCATTATGAAGACGACGAGGACACCTGATTCATCTGATGAACCTGATGAAAGCTGTGCCTCAAGCTCAATGACAATTACACGTAATTCTTCATCTTTAGTATTCAGGTTAAGCAGCAACTTTTCCATGTCTTGGACAGGACAAGGGGTTGTGTCACTCCCACCTGTTGCCAATATTTCAATAGATTTGGCCAATTCCAAACTTTTATTGAAAAGGACTTCAAGTTCTTCGCCTACAGCAAAAAGCTTCATTTCCAATTCCCCAAGATTCTCAAGATTAGATCCCAAAAGAATCTCATAAGCCTTCAGCAGTAACATGCCACCATTACTCAGGGATTGGTTGATGGAGGCCCACACTGACAAGATGGCTTCACGGCACACTTCATCTGTAACTGAAACATGAAAGTTTATATGAATAGCCATCGCACTTTATTAAGATAATGTTCTATCTCTTTCAGTTACTCAGACACACACTATATATGTGTGTAGGATATATATGTAGGCCCTATATAACAATATTTTCCTTTCGTATTTTATATTGGAACTTTCAATGGATAACTAAACATTAATAATATACATTAAGCAAAATATTCGGTTTTCGGACATAACTATTCAACAATGTATATTTGTATATGCAAACATATCGATTCTTTACTGGTACACTATATAGTAATACAAATGCGTTATAATCAGATCAAGTTTTTTATATACTCCAATATTTGTATCATTTAATCTTCAATTAGATAAAACAATACATACTTGTATCTCCAGATACAGTGTAGGGCTTAAAGTTGTACCGCTGAATATTATAAGACACTTTCATAGATTATGATAGACTCGTCTTGCACAGCCTTACAGATCATATAAACTCGCATTATGAAGACGACGAGGACACCTGATTCATCTGATGAACCTGATGAAAGCTGTGCCTCAAGCTCAATGACAATTACACGTAATTCTTCATTTTTAGTCTTCAGGTTAAGCAGCAGCTTTTCCATGTCCTGGACGGGACAACGGGTTGTGTCACTCCCACCTGTTGCCAGTATTTCAATAGATTTGGCCAATTCCAAACTTTTATTGAAAAGGACTTCAAGTTCTTCGCCTACAGCAAAAAGCTTCATTTCCAATTCCCCAAGATTCTCAAGATTAGATCCCAAAAGAATCTCATGAGCCTTCAGCAGTAACACGCCACCATCACTCAGGGACTGGTTGATGGAGGCCCACACTGAGAAGATAGTATCACGACACTCTTCATCTGCAACTTAAATATGATGAAAATTTATATGAATGGCTTCCGCACTTTATCAAACACACTCTTTCAGTTGCTCAGACACACAAAATATGTTTGGTAGTATATATATGTATGCCCTATATAAGAATATTTTCCCTCTAATATTTTGTATTGGAACTTTCAATGGATAACTAAACATTAATAATATTAATAAGAATAATAAACATGTTCGGTTACTGGTACACTAATCTAGTAAATACAAAATGCAGTTATAATCAGAATAATGCATTGTATATACTCCAATCTTTGTATCATAGTTAATCTTCAGATTAGATAAAACCATAATACATACTTGTATCTCCAGATACAGTGTATGGCTCTACAGTTGTACCGCTGAATATTAGTAAGACACTTTCATAGATTATGATAGACTCGTCTTGCACAGCCTTACAGATCATATAAACTCGCATTATGAAGACGACGAGGACACCTGATTCATCTGATGAACCCGATGAAAGCTGTGCCTTAAGCTCAATGACAATTACACGTAATTCTTCATTTTTAGTCTTCAGGTTAAGTAGCAGCTTTTCCATGTCTTGGACAGGACAAGGGGTTGTGTCACTCCCACCTGTTGCCAATATTTCAATAGATTTGGCCAATTCCAAACTTTTATTGAAAAGGACTTCAAGTTCTTCGCCTACAGCAAAAAGCTTCATTTCCAATTCCCCAAGATTCTCAAGATTAGATCCCAAAAGAATCTCATGAGCCTTCAGCAGTAACACGCCACCATCACTCAGGGATTGGTTGATCGAGGCCCACACTGACAAGATGGCTTCACGGCACACTTCATCTGTAACTGAAACATGAAAGTTTATATGAATAGCCATCGCACTTTATTAAAGACAATGTTCTATCTCTTTCAGTTACTCGGACACACACTATATGTGTGTAGGATATATATGTAGGCCCTATATAACAATATTTTTCCTATCGTATTTTATATATTGAAACTTCCAATGCATAACTAAACATTAATAATATACATTAAGCAAAATATTCGGTTTTCAGACTAAAATTCATTCAACAATGTATATTTGCCATATGTAAACATATCAGATTCTTTACTGGTACACAATATAGTAAATACAAATGCAGTTATAATCAGAATTAAGGGATTGTATATACTTCAATACTGTATCATAGTTAATCTTCAGATTAGATAAAACCTAATACATACTTGTATCTCCCGATACAGTGTATGCTCTACAGTCGTACGCTGAATATTAGTAAGACACTTTCATCAGATTATGATAGACTCGTCTTGCACAGCCTTACAGATCATATAAACTCGCATTATGAAGACGATGAGGACACCTGATTCATCTGAAGAACCTGATGAAAGCTGTGCTTCAAGCTCAATGACAATTACACGTAATTCTCATTTTTAGTCTTTAGTAAGCAGCAGCTTTTCCATGTCTTGGACAGGACAAGGGTTGTGTCACTCCCACCTGTTTGCCAATATTTCAATAGATTTGGCCAATCCAAACCCTTTATGAAAAGGACTTCAAGTTCTTCGCCTACAGCAAAAAGCTTCGTTCCAATTCCCAAGATTCTCAAGATTAGATCCAAAAGAATCTCATGAACCTTCAGCAGTAACACGCCACCATCACTCAGGGACTGGTTGATGGAGGCCCACACTGAGAAGATAGCTTCACGACACCCTTCATCTGCAACTTAAATATGATGAAAATTTATATGAATGGCTTCCGCACTTTATCAAACACACTTACAGTTACTCAGACACACAATATGTGTGTGAAGTATATATATGTATGCCCTATATAACAATATTTTCCCTCTAATATTTTGTATTGGAACTTTCAATGGATAACTAAACAATAATAATAATAAAAATAAAAATATTCGGTTACTGGTACATTAATCTAGTAAATACAAAATGCAGTTATAATCAGAATTATGCATTGTATATACTCCAATATTTGTATCAAAGTTAATCTTCAGATTAGATAAAATCATAATACATACTTGTATCTCCAGATACAGTGTATGGCTCTACAGTTGTACCGCTGAATATTAGTAAGACACTTTCATAGATTATGATAGACTCGTCTTGCACAGCCTTACAGATCATATAAACTCGCATTATGAAGACGACGAGGACACCTGATTCATCTGATGAACCTGATGAAAGCTGTGCCTCAAGCTCAATGACAATTACACGTAATTCTTCATTTTTAGTCTTCAGGTTAAGTAGCAGCTTTTCCATGTCTTGGACAGGACAAGGGTTGTGTCACCCCACCTGTTGCCAATATTTTAATAGATTGGCCAAATTTCCCAATTTTATTGAAAAGGACTTCAAGTTCTTCGCCTACAGCAAAAAGCTTCATTTCCAATTCCCCAAGATTCTCAAGATTAGATCCCAAAAGAATCTCATGAGCCTTCAGCAGTAACACGCCACCATCACTCAGGGATTGGTTGATCGAAGCCCACACTGACAAGATGGCTTCACGGCACACTTCATCTGTAACTGAAACATGAAAGTTTATATAAATAGCCATCGCACTTTATTAAAGACAATGTTCTATCTCTTTCAGTTACTCAGACAACACACTATATATGTGTGTAGGATATATATGTAGGCCCTATATAACAATATTTTTCCTTTCGTATTTTATATTGGAACTTTCAATGGATAACTAAACATTAATAATATACATTAAGCAAAATATTCGGTTTTCGGACTATACATATCAGATTCTTTACTGGTACACTAATATAGTAAATACAAAATGCAGTTATAATCAGAATTAAGTATTGTATATACTTCAGTACTTGTATCATAGTTAATCTTCAGATTAGATAAAACCATAATACATACTTGTATCTCCAGATACAGTGTATGGCTCTACAGTTGTACCGCTGAATATTAGTAAGACACTTTCATAGATTATGATAGACTCGTCTTGCACAGCCTTACAGATCATATAAACTCGCATTATGAAGACGACGAGGACACCTGATTCATCTGATGAACCTGATGAAAGCTGTGCCCCAAGCTCAATGACAATTACACGTAATTCTTCATTTTTAGTCTTCAGGTTAAGCAGCAGCTTTTCCATGTCTTGGACAGGACAAGGGGTTGTGTCACTCCCACCTGTTGCCAATATTTCAATAGATTTGGCCAATTCCAAACTTTTATTGAAAAGGACTTCAAGTTCTTCGCCTACAGCAAAAAGCTTCGTTTCCAATTCCCCAAGATTCTCAAGATTAGATCCCAAAAGAATCTCATGAACCTTCAGCAGTAACACGCCACCATCACTCAGGGACTGGTTAATGGAGGCCCACACTGAGAAGATAGCTTCACGACACTCTTCATCTGCAACTTAAATATGATGAAAATTTATATGAATGGCTTCCGCACTTTATCAAACATACTTTCAGTTACTCAGACACACAATATGTGTGTGTAGTATATATATGTATGTCCTATATAAGAATATTTTTCCTCTAATATTTTGTATTGGAACTTTCAATGGATAACTAAACAATAATATTAATAATAAAAATTAAAATATTCGGTTATTGGTACACTAATCTAGTAAATACAAAATACATTTATAATCAAAATTATGCTTGTATACTCCAATATTTGTATCATAATTAATCTTCACATTAGATAAAAACATAATACATACTTGTATCTCCAGATACAGTAGACTCTACAGTTGTACCGCTGAATATTAGTAAGACACTTTCTGATTATGATAGACTCGCTTGCACAGCCTTACAGATCATATAAACGTCGCCATTATAATTAGCGACGGTAACCTGATTCATTGATGAACCTGATGAAAGCTGTGCCTCAAGCTCAATGACAATTACACCTAATTCTTCATTTTTAGTCTTCAGGTTAAGCAGCAGCTTTTCCATGTCTTGGACAGGACAAGGGGTTGTGTCACTCCCACCTGTTGCCAATATTTCAATAGATTTGGCCAATTCCAAACTTTTATTGAAAAGGACTTCAAGTTCTTCGCCTACAGCAAAAAGCTTCATTTCCAATTCCCCAAGATTCTCAAGATTAGATCCCAAAAGAATCTCATGAGCCTTCAGCAGTAACACGCCACCATCACTCAGGGATTGGTTGATGGAGGCCCACACTGACAAGATGGCTTCACGACACACTTCATCTGTAACTGAAACATGAAAGTTTATATGAATAGCCATTGCACTTTATTAAGACAATTTTCTCTCTCTTTCAGTTACTCAGACGCACACACTATATATGTGTGTAGGATATATATGTAGGCCCTATATAACAATATTTTTCCTTTCGTATTTCATATTGGAACTTTCAATGGATAACTAAACATTAATAATATACATTAAGCAAAATATTCGGTTTTCAGACTATAACTCATTCAACAATATATGCCATATGCAAGACATATCACATTCTTTACTGGTACATTAATCTAGTAAATACAAAATGAAGTTATAATCAGAATTAAGTATTGTATATACTTCAATACTTGTATCATAGTTAATCTTCAGATTAGATAAAACCATAATACATACTTGTATCTCCAGATACAGTGTATGGCTCTACAGTTGTACCGCTGAATATTAGTAAGACACTTTCATAGATTATGATAGACTCTTCTTGCACAGCCTTACAGATCATATAAACTCGCATTATGAAGACGATGAGGACACCTGATTCATCTGATGAACCTGATGAAAGCTGTGCCTCAAGCTCAATGACAATTACACGTAATTCTTCATTTTTAGTCTTCAGGTTAAGTAGCAGCTTTTCCATGTCTTGGACAGGACAAGGGGTTGTGTCACTCCCACCTGTTGCCAATATTTCAATAGATTTGGCCAATTCCAAACTTTTATTGAAAAGGACTTCAAGTTCTTCGCCTACAGCAAAAAGCTTCATTTCCAATTCCCCAAGATTCTCAAGATTAGATCCCAAAAGATCTCATGGCCTTCCACAGTAACACGCCACTATCACTCAGGGATTGGTTGATGGAGGCCCACACTGACAAGTGGCTTCCAGAAACCTTCATCTGTAACTGAAATCATGAAAGTTTATGAATAGACATCGCACTTTATTAAGACATTTTCTATCTCTTTCAGTTACTCGAGCACACACTATTATGTGGTAGGATATATATGTAGTCCCTATATAACAATATTTTTCCTTTCGTATTTCATATTGGAACTTTCAATGGATAACTAAACATTAATAATATACATTAAGCAAAATATTCGGTTTTCAGACTATAACTCATTCAACAAAATATGCCATATGCAAGACATATCACATTCTTTACTGGTACTTAATCTAGTAAATACAAAATGCAGTATAATCAGAAGTATTGTATAACTTCAATAATTGTATCATAGTAAATTTCAGATTAGATAAACCATAATACATATTTGTATCTCCGATACAGTGTATGGTTCTACAGTTGTACCGCTGAATATTAGTAAGAACTTCATAGATTATGATAGACTCGTCTTGCACAGCCTTACAGATCATATAAACTCGCATTATGAAGACGACGAGGACACCTGATTCAATCTGATGAACCTGATGGAAGCTGTGCCTCAAGCTCAATGACAATTACACCTAATTCTTCATTTTTTAGTCTTCAGGTTAAGCAGCAGCTTTTCCATGTCTTGGACAGGACAAGGGGTTGTGTCACTCCCACCTGTTGCCAATATTTCAATTGATTTGGCCAATTCCAAACTTTTATTGAAAAGGACTTCAAGTTCTTCGCCTACAGCAAAAAGCTTCGTTTCCAATTCCCCAAGATTCTCAAGATTAGATCCCAAAAGAATTTCATGAGCCTTCAGCAGTAACACGCCACCATCACTCAGGGACTGGTTGATGGAGGCCCACACTGAGAAGATAGTTTCACGACACTCTTCATCTGCAACTTAAATATGATGAAAATTTATATGAATGGCTTCCGCACTTTATCAAACACACTCTTTCAGTTGCTCAGACACACAATATATGTTTGTAGTATATATATGTATGCCCTATATAAGAATATTTTCCCTCTAATATTTTGTATTGGAACTTTCAATGGATAACTAAACATTAATAATATTAATAAGAATAATAAATATGTTCGGTTACTGGTACACTAATCTAGTAAATACAAAATGCAGTTATAATCAGAATAATGCATTGTATATACTCCAATATTTGTATCATAGTTAATCTTCAAATTAGATAAAACCATAATACATACTTGTATCTCCAGATACAGTGTATTGCTTTAAAGTTGTACCGCTGAATATTAGTAAGACACTTTCATAGATTATGATAGACTCGTCTTGCACAGCCTTACAGATCATATAAACTCGCATTATGAAGACGACGAGGACACCTGATTCATCTGATGAACCTGATGAAAGCTGTGCTTCAAGCTCAATGACAATTACACGTAATTCTTCATTTTTAGTCTTCAGGTTAAGCAGCAGCTTTTCCATGTCTTGGACAGGACAAGGGGTTGTGTCACTCCCACCTGTTGCCAATATTTCAATAGATTTGGCCAATTCCAAACTTTTATTGAAAAGGACTTCAAGTTCTTCACCTACAGCAAAAAGCTTCGTTTCCAATTCCCCAAGATTCTCAAGATTAGATCCCAAAAGAATCTCATGAACCTTCAGCAGTAACACGCCACCATCACTCAGGGACTGGTTGATGGAGGCCCACACTGAGAAGATAGCTTCACGACACCCTTCATCTGCAACTTAAATATGATGAAAATTTATATGAATGGCTTCCGCACTTTATCAAACATACTTTCAGTTACTCAGACACACAATATGTGTGTGTAGTATATATATGTATGTCCTATATAACAATATTTTTCCTCTAATATTTTGTATTAGAACTTTCAATGGATAACTAAACAATAATAATAATAATAAAAATTAAAATATTCGGTTACTGGTACACTAATCTAGTAAATACAAAATGCATTTATAATCAAAATTATGCATTGTATATACTCCAATATTTGTATCATAATTAATCTTCAGATTAGATAAAACCATAATACATACTTGTATCTCCAGATACAGTGTATGGCTCTACAGTTGTACCGCTGAATATTAGTAAGACACTTTCATAGATTATGATAGACTCGTCTTGCACAGCCTTACAGATCATATAAACTCGCATTATGAAGACGACGAGGACACCTGATTCATCTGATGAACCTGATGAAAGCTGTGCCTCAAGCTCAATGACAATTACACGTAATTCTTCATTATTATTCTTCAGGTTAAGTAGCAGCTTTTCCATGTCTTGGACAGGACAAGGGGTTGTGTCACTCCCACCTGTTGCCAATATTTCAATAGATTTGGCCAATTCCAAACTTTTATTGAAAAGGACTTCAAGTTCTTCGCCTACAGCAAAAAGCTTCATTTCCAATTCCCCAAGATTCTCAAGATTAGATCCCAAAAGAATCTCATGAGCCTTCAGCAGTAACACGCCACCATCACTCAGGGATTGGTTGATGGAGGCCCACACTGACAAGATGGCTTCACGGCACACTTCATCTGTAACTGAAACATGAAAATTTATATGAATAGCCATCGCACTTTATTAAGACAATTTTCTATCTCTTTCAGTTACTCAGACACACACACTATATATGTGTAGATATATGTAGGCCCTATATAACAATATCTTTCTTTCCTATTTTATATATTGGAACTTTCAATGCATAACTAAACATTAATAATATACATTAAGCAAAATATTCGGTTTTCGGACTATAACTCATTCAACAATGTATTTGCCATATGTAAACATATCAGATTCTATACTGGTACACTAATATAGTAAATACAAAATGCAGTTATAATCAGAATTAAGTATTGTATATACTTCAATACTTGTATCATAGTTAATCTTAAGATTAGATCAAACCATAATACATACTTGTATCTCCAGATACAGTGTATGGCTCTACAGTTGTACCGCTGAATATTAGTAAGACACTTTCATAGATTATGATAGACTCGTCTTGCACAGCCTTACAGATCATATAAACTCGCATTATGAAGACGATGAGGACACCTGATTCATCTGATGAACCTGATGAAAGCTGTGCTTCAAGCTCAATGACAATTACACGTAATTCTTCATTTTTAGTCTTCAGGTTAAGCAGCAGCTTTTCCATGTCTTGGACAGGACAAGGGGTTGTGTCACTCCCACCTGTTGCCAATATTTCAATAGATTTGGCCAATTCCAAACTTTTATTGAAAAGGACTTCAAGTTCTTCGCCTACAGCAAAAAGCTTCGTTTCCAATTCCCCAAGATTCTCAAGATTAGATCCCAAAAGAATCTCATGAACCTTCAGCAGTAACACGCCACCATCACTCAGGGACTGGTTGATGGAGGCCCACACTGAGAAGATAGCTTCACGACACCCTTCATCTGCAACTTAAATATGATGAAAATTTATATGAATGGCTTCCGCACTTTATCAAACATACTTTCAGTTACTCAGACACACAATATGTGTGTGTAGTATATATATGTATGCCCTATATAACAATATTTTCTCTCTAATATTTTGTATTGGAACTTTCAATGGATAACTAAACAATAATAATAAAAATAAAAATATTCGGTTACTGGTACACTAATCTAGTAAATACAAATACATTTATAATCAGAATTATGCATTGTATATACTCCAATATTTGTATCATAGTTAATCTTCACATTAGATAAAACCATAATACATACTTGTATCTCCAGATACAGTGTATGGCTCTACAGTTGTACCGCTGAATATTAGTAAGACACTTTCATAGATTATGATAGACTCGTCTTGCACAGCCTTACAGATCATATAAACTCGCATTATGAAGACGACGAGGACACCTGATTCATCTGATGAACCTGATGAAAGCTGTGCTTCAAGCTCAATGACAATTACACGTAATTCTTCATTTTTAGTCTTCAGGTTAAGCAGCAGCTTTTCCATGTCTTGGACAGGACAAGGGGTTGTGTCACTCCCACCTGTTGCCAATATTTCAATAGATTTGGCCAATTCCAAACTTTTATTGAAAAGGACTTCAAGTTCTTCGCCTACAGCAAAAAGCTTCATTTCCAATTCCCCAAGATTCTCAAGATTAGATCCCAAAAGAATCTCATGAGCCTTCAGCAGTAACACGCCACCATCACTCAGGGATTGGTTGATCGAGGCCCACACTGACAAGATGGCTTCACGGCACACTTCATCTGTAACTGAAACATGAAAATTTATATGAATAGCCATCGCACTTTATTAAAGACAATGTTCTATCTCTTTCAGTTACTCAGACACACACACTATATATGTGTGTAGATATATGTAGGCCCTATATAACAATATCTTTCCTTTCGTATTTTATATATTGGAACTTTCAATGCATAACTAAACATCAAAAATATACATTAAGCAAAATATTCGGTTTTCGGACTATAACTCATTCAACAATGTATATTTGCCATATGCAAACATATCAGATTCTTTACTGGTACACTAATATAGTAAATACAAAATGCAGTTATAATCAGAATTAAGTATTGTATATACTTCAGTACTTGTATCATAGTTAATCTTCAGATTAGATAAAACCATAATACATACTTGTATCTCCAGATACAGTGTATGGCTCTACAGTTGTACCGCTGAATATTAGTAAGACACTTTCATAGATTATGATAGACTCGTCTTGCACAGCCTTACAGATCATATAAACTCGCATTATGAAGACGACGAGGACACCTGATTCATCTGATGAACCTGATGAAAGCTGTGCTTCAAGCTCAATGACAATTACACGTAATTCTTCATTTTTAGTCTTCAGGTTAAGCAGCAGCTTTTCCATGTCTTGGACAGGACAAGGGGTTGTGTCACTCCCACCTGTTGCCAATATTTCAATAGATTTGGCCAATTCCAAACTTTTATTGAAAAGGACTTCAAGTTCTTCGCCTACAGCAAAAAGCTTCGTTTCCAATTCCCCAAGATTCTCAAGATTAGATCCCAAAAGAATCTCATGAACCTTCAGCAGTAACACGCCACCATCACTCAGGGACTGGTTAATGGAGGCCCACACTGAGAAGATAGCTTCACGACACTCTTCATCTGCAACTTAAATATGATGAAAATTTATATGAATGGCTTCCGCACTTTATCAAACATACTTTCAGTTACTCAGACACACAATATGTGTGTGTAGTATATATATGTATGTCCTATATAAGAATATTTTTCCTCTAATATTTTGTATTGGAACTTTCAATGGATAACTAAACAATAATATTAATAATAAAAATTAAAATATTCGGTTATTGGTACACTAATCTAGTAAATACAAAATACAGTTATAATCAAAATTATGCATTGTATATACTCCAATATTTGTATCATAGTTAATCTTCAGATTAGATAAAACCATAATACATACTTGTATCTCCAGATACAGTGTATGGCTCTACAGTTGTACCGCTGAATATTAGTAAGACACTTTCATAGATTATGATAGACTCGTCTTGCACAGCCTTACAGATCATATAAACTCGCATTATGAAGACGACGAGGACACCTGATTCATCTGATGAACCTGATGAAAGCTGTGCCTCAAGCTCAATGACAATTACACGTAATTCTTCATTTTTAGTCTTCAGGTTAAGCAGCAGTTTTTCCATGTCTTGGACAGGACAAGGGGTTGTGTCACTCCCACCTGTTGCCAATATTTCAATAGATTTGGCCAATTCCAAACTTTTATTGAAAAGGACTTCAAGTTCTTCACCTACAGCAAAAAGCTTTGTTTCCAATGCCCCAAGATTCTCAAGATTAGATCCCAAAAGAATCTCATGAGCCTTCAGCAGTAACACGCCACCATCACTCAGGGATTGGTTGATCGAGGCCCACACTGACAAGATGGCTTCACGGCACACTTCATCTGTAACTGAAACATGAAAGTTTATATGAATAGCCATTGCACTTTATTAAAGACAATGTTCTATCTCTTTCAATTACTCAGACACACACACTATATATGTGTGTAGGATATATATGTAGGCCCTATATAACAATATCTTTCCTTTCGTATTTTATATATCGGAACTTTCAATGCATAACTAAACATTAATAATATACATTAAGCAAAATGTTCGGTTTTCGGACTATAACTCACTCAACAATGTATATTTGCCATATGTAAACATATCAGATTCTTTACTGGTACACTAATATAGTAAATACAAAATGCAGTTATAATCAGAATTAAGTATTGTATATACTTCAATACTTGTATCATAGTTAAATCTTCAGATTAGATAAAACCATAATACATACTTGTATCTCCAGATACAGTGTATGGCTCTACAGTTGTACCGCTGAATATTAGTAAGACACTTTCATAGATTATGATAGACTCGTCTTGCACAGCCTTACAGATCATATAAACTCGCATTATGAAGACGATGAGGACACCTGATTCATCTGATGAACCTGATGAAAGCTGTGCCTCAAGCTCAATGACAATTACACGTAATTCTTCATTTTTAGTCTTCAGGTTAAGTAGCAGCTTTTCCATGTCTTGGACAGGACAAGGGGTTGTGTCACTCCCACCTGTTGCCAATATTTCAATAGATTTGGCCAATTCCAAACTTTTATTGAAAAGGACTTCAAGTTCTTCACCTACAGCAAAAAGCTTCGTTTCCAATTCCCCAAGATTCTCAAGATTAGATCCCAAAAGAATCTCATGAACCTTCAGCAGTAACACGCCACCATCACTCAGGGACTGGTTGATGGAGGCCCACACTGAGAAGATAGCTTCACGACACTCTTCATCTGCAACTTAAATATGATGAAAACTTATATGAATGGCTTCCGCACTTTATCAAACACACTTTCAGTTACTCAGACACACAATATGTGTGTGTAGTATATATATGTATGCCCTATATAAGAATATTTTCCCTCTAATATTTTGTATTGGAACTTTCAATGGATAACTAAACAATAATAATAAAAATAAAAATATTCGGTTACTGGTACATTAAGCTAGTAAATACAAAATACAGTTATAATCAAAATTATGCATTGTATATACTCCAATATTTGTATCATAGTTAATCTTCAGATTAGATAAAATCATAATACATACTTGTATCTCCAGATACAGTGTATGGCTCTACAGTTGTACCGCTGAATATTAGTAAGACACTTTCATAGATTATGATAGACTCGTCTTGCACAGCCTTACAGATTATATAAACTCGCATTATGAAGACGACGAGGACACCTGATTCATCTGATGAACCTGATGAAAGCTGTGCCTCAAGCTCAATGACAATTACACGTAATTCTTCATTTTTAGTCTTCAGGTTAAGTAGCAGCTTTTCCATGTCTTGGACAGGACAAGGGGTTGTGTCACTCCCACCTGTTGCCAATATTTCAATAGATTTGGCCAATTCCAATGTTTTATTGAAAAGGACTTCAAGTTCTTCGCCTACAGCAAAAAGCTTCATTTCCAATTCCCCAAGATTCTCAAGATTAGATCCCAAAAGAATCTCATGAGCCTTCAGCAGTAACACGCCACCATCACTCAGGGATTGGTTGATCGAGGCCCACACTGACAAGATGGCTTCACGGCACACTTCATCTGTAACTGAAACATGAAAGTTTATATGAATAGCCATCGCACTTTATTAAAGACAATGTTCTATCTCTTTCAGTTACTCAGACATACACACTATATATGTGTGTAGGATATATATGTAGGCCCTATATAACAATATTTTTCCTTTCGTATTTTATATTGGAACTTTCAATGGATAACTAAACATTAATAATATACATTAAGCAAAATATTCGGTTTTCGGACTATAACTCATTCAACAATGTATATTTGCCATATGTAAACATATCAGATTCTTTACTGGTACACTAATATAGTAAATACAAAATGCAGTTGTAATCAGAATTAAGTATTGTATATACTTCAGTACTTGTATCATAGTTAATCTTCAGATTAGATAAAACCATAATACATACTTGTATCTCCAGATACAGTGTATGGCTCTACAGTTGTACCGCTGAATATTAGTAAGACACTTTCATAGATATGATAGATAGTCTTGCACAGCCTTACAGATCATATAAACTCGCATTATGAAGACGACGAGGGCACCTGATTCATCTGATGAACCTGATGAAAGCTGTGCTTCAAGCTCAATGACAATTACACGTAATTCTTCATTTTTAGTCTTCAGGTTAAGCAGCAGCTTTTCCATGTCTTGGACAGGACAAGGGGTTGTGTCACTCCCACCTGTTGCCAATATTTCAATAGATTTGGCCAATTCCAAACTTTTATTGAAAAGGACTTCAAGTTCTTCGCCTACAGCAAAAAGCTTCGTTTCCAATTCCCCAAGATTCTCAAGATTAGATCCCAAAAGAATCTCATGAACCTTCAGCAGTAACACGCCAACATCACTCAGGGACTGGTTGATGGAGGCCCACACTGAGAAGATAGCTTTACGACACCCTTCATCTGCAACTTAAATATGATGAAAATTTATATGAATGGCTTCCGCACTTTATCAAACATACTTCCAGTTACTCAGACACACAATATGTGTGTGTAGTATATATATGTATGTCCTATATAAGAATATTTTTTCCTCTAATATTTTGTATTGGAACTTTCAATGGATAACTAAACAATAATAATAATAATAAAAATTAAAATATTCGGTTACTGGTACACTAATCTAGTAAATACAAAATGCATTTATAATCAAATTATGCATTGTATATACTCCAATATTTGTATCATAGTTAATCTTCAGATTAGATAAAACCATAATACATACTTGTATCTCCAGATACAGTGTATGGCTCTACAGTTGTACCGCTGAATATTAGTAAGACACTTTCATAGATTATGATAGACTCGTCTTGCACAGCCTTACAGATCATATAAACTCGCATTATGAAGACGACGAGGACACCTGATTCATCTGATGAACCTGATGAAAGCTGTGCCTCAAGCTCAATGACAATTACACGTAATTCTTCATTTTTAGTCTTCAGGTTAAGTAGCAGCTTTTCCATGTCTTGGACAGGACAAGGGGTTGTGTCACTCCCACCTGTTGCCAATATTTCAATAGATTTGGCCAATTCCAATGTTTTATTGAAAAGGACTTCAAGTTCTTCGCCTACAGCAAAAAGCTTCATTTCCAATTCCCCAAGATTCTCAAGATTAGATCCCAAAAGAATCTCATGAGCCTTCAGCAGTAACACGCCACCATCACTCAGGGATTGGTTGATCGAGGCCCACACTGACAAGATGGCTTCACGGCACACTTCATCTGTAACTGAAACATGAAAGTTTATATGAATAGCCATCGCACTTTATTAAAGACAATGTTCTATCTCTTTCAGTTACTTAGACACACACACTATATATGTGTGTTGGATATATATGTAGGCCCTATATAACAATATTTTTCCTTTTGTATTTTATATTGGAACTTTCAATGGATAACTAAACATTAATAATATACATTAAGCAAAATATTCGGTTTTCAGACTATAACTCATTCAACAATATATGCCATATGCAAGACATATCACATTCTTTACTGGTACATTAATCTAGTAAATACAAAATGCAGTTACAATCAGAATTATTGTATATACTTCAATATTTGTATCATAGTAAATCTTCAGATTAGATAAAACCATAATACATACTTGTATCTCCAGATACAGTGTATGGCTCTACAGTTGTACCGCTGAATATTAGTAAGACACTTTCATAGATTATGATAGACTCGTCTTGCACAGCCTTACAGATCATATAAACTCGCATTATGAAAACGACGAGTACACCTGATTCATCTGATGAACCTGATGAAAGCTGTGCTTCAAGCTCAATGACAATTACACGTAATTCTTCATTTTTAGTCTTCAGGTTAAGCAGAAGCTTTTCCATGTCTTGGACAGGACAAGGGGTTGTGTCACTCCCACCTGTTGCCAATATTTCAATAGATTTGGCCAATTCCAAACTTTTATTGAAAAGGACTTCAAGTTCTTCACCTACAGCAAAAAGCTTTGTTTCCAATTCCCCAAGATTCTCAAGATTAGATCCCAAAAGAATCTCATGAACCTTCAGCAGTAACACGCCACCATCACTCAGGGATTGGTTGATGGAGGCCCACAATGAGAAGATAGCTTCTCGACACTCTTCATCTGCAACTTAAATATGAGGAAAATTTATATGAATGGCTTCCACACTTTATCAAACACACACTTTCAGTTGCTCAGACACACAATATACGTGTGTGTGGTATATATATGTATGCCCTATATAAGAATATTTTCCCTCTAATATTTTGTATTGGAACTTTCAATGGATAACTAAACAATAATATTAATAAGAATAATAAACATATTCGGTTACTGGTACACTAATCTAGTAAATACAAAATGCAGTTATAATCAGAATTAAGTATTGTATATACTTCAATATTTGTATCATAGTTAATCTTCGGATTACATAAAACCATAATACATACTTGTATCTCCAGATACAGTGTAAGGCTCTACAGTTGTACCGCTGAATATTAGTAAGACACTTTCATAAATTATGATAGACTCGTCTTGCACAGCCTTACAGATCATATAAACTCCCCATTATGAAGACGACGAGGACACCTGATTCATCTGATGAACCTGATGAAAGCTGTGCCTCAAGCTCAATGACAATTACACGTAATTCTTCATTTTTAGTCTTCAGGTTAAGCAGCAGCTTTTCCATGTCTTGGACAGGACAAGGGGTTGTGTCACTCCCACCTGTTGTCAATATTTTAATAGATTTAGCCAATTCCAAACTTTTATTGAAAAGGACTTCAAGTTCTTCGCCTACAGCAAAAAGCTTCATTTCCAATTCCCCAAGATTCTCAAGATTAGATCCCAAAAGAATCTCATGAACCTTCAGCAGTAACACGCCACCATCACTCAGGGATTGGTTGATGGAGGCCCACACTGACAAGATGGCTTCACGGCACACTTCATCTGTAACTGAAACATGAAAGTTTATATGGATAGCCATCGCACTTTATTAAAGACAATGTTCTATCTCTTTCAGGTTACTCAGACGCACACACTATATATATGTGTAGGATATATATGTAGGCCCTATATAACAATATTTTTCCTTTCGTATTTTATATTGGAACTTTCAATGGATAACTAAACATTAATAATATACATTAAGCAAAATATTCGGTTTTCAGACTATAACTCATTCAACAATATATGCCATATGCAAGACATCACATTCTTTACTGGTGCATTAATCTAGTAAATACAAAATGCAGTTATAATCAGAAGTATTGTATATACTTCAATATTTGTATCATAGTAAATCTTCAGATTAGATAAAACCATAATACATACTTGTATCTCCAGATACAGTGTATAGCTCTACAGTTGTACCGCTGAATAATGGTAAGACACTTTCATAGATTATGATAGACTCGTCTTGCACAGCCTTACAGATCATATAAACTCGCATTATGAAGACGACGAGGACACCTGATTCATCTGATGAACCTGATGAAAGCTGTGCCTCAAGCTCAATGACAATTACACGTAATTCTTCATTTTTAGTCTTCAGGTTAAGCAGCAGCTTTTCCATGTCTTGGACGGGACAAGGGGTTGTGTCACTCCCACCTGTTGCCAATATTTCAATAGATTTGGCCAGTTCCAAACTTTTATTGAAAAGGACTTCAAGTTCTTCGCCTACAGCAAAAAGCTTCGTTTCCAATTCCCCAAGATTCTCAAGATTAGATCCCAAAAGAATCTCATGAACCTTCAGCAGTAACACGCCACCATCACTCAGGGATTGATTGATGGAGGCCCACACTGAGAAGATAGCTTCACGACACCTTCTCTGCTAAATATGATAAAAATTTATATAAAGGGGCTTCCGCCTTTATCAACACTTTTCAGTTCTCAGACACCAATACGTGGTGTAGTATATATAGTATGTCCTATATAAAATATTTTTCCTTAATATTTTGTATTGGAATTTCAATGGATAACTAACATTAATAATAATAAAAATAAAAATTCGGTTACTGGTACATAACTAGTATACAAAATGCAGTTATAATCAATTATAGTATTATATACTTAAATGTATCATAGTATTTAGATTAGATAAATCATAATACATACTTGTATTCCAATACATGTATGCTCTACAGTTGATACCGCTGATTTAGTAAGAACTTTCATAATTATGATAGACTCGTCTTTTCCAGCCTTACAGATCATATAAACTCGCATTATGAAGACGACGAGGACACCTGATTCATCTGATGAACCTGATGAAAGCTTGCCTTCAAGCTCAATGACAATTAACGTAATTCTTCATTTTTAGTCTTCAGTTAAGCAGCAGCTTTTCCATGTCTTGGACAGGACAAGGGGTTGTGTCACTCCCACCTTTGCCATATTTCAATAGATTTGGCCAGTTCCAACTTTTATTGAAAAGGACTTCAAGTTCTTCGCTACAGCAAAAGCTTCGTTTCCAATTCCCCAAGATTCTCAAGATTAGATCCCAAAAGAATCTCATGAACCTTCAGCAGTAACACGCCACCATCACTCAGGGATTGATTGATGGAGGCCCACACTGAGAAGATAGCTTCACGACACTCTTCATCTGTAACTTAAATATGATGAAAATTTATATGAATGGCTTCCGCACTTTATCAAACATACTCTTTCAGTTGCTCAGACACGCAATATACGTGTGTGTAGTATATATATGTATGTCCTATATAAGAATATTTTTCCTCTAATATTTTGTATTGGAATTTTCAATGGATAACTAAACATTAATAATAATAATAAGAATAATTTAAAAATTCGGTTACTGGTACACTAATCTAGTAAATACAAAATGCAGTTATAATCAGAATTAAGTATTGTATATACTTCAATATTTGTATCATAGTTAATCTTCAGATTAGATAAAACCATAATACATACTTGTATCTCCAGATACAGTGTATGGCTCTACAGTTGTACCGCTGAATATTAGTAAGACACTTTCATAGATTATGATAGACTCGTCTTGCACAGCCTTACAGATCATATAAACTCGCATTATGAAGACGACGAGGACACCTGATTCATCTGATGAACCTGATGAAAGCTGTGCCTCAAGCTCAATGACAATTACACGTAATTCTTCATTTTTAGTCTTCAGGTTAAGCAGCAGCTTTTCCATGTCTTGGACAGGACAAGGGGTTGTGTCACTCCCACCTGTTGCCAATATTTCAATAGATTTGGCCAATTCCAAACTTTTATTGAAAGACTTCAAGTTCTTCGCCTACAGCAAAAAGCTTCGTTTCCAGTTCCCCAAGATTCTCAGATTAGATCCCAAAGAATCTCATGACCTTCAGCAGTAACACGCCACCATCACTCAGGATGGTTGATGGAGGCCCAACACTGAGAAGATAGCTTCACGGACACTTCATCTGTAACTAGAAATGATGAAAGTTATATGATGGCTCCATACACTTTTCAAACATACTTTCAGTTGATCGAACACATAGTGTGTGTAGTTAGACCTATATAATATTTACTCATATTTTGTATTGAATTTTATGGAAACTAAACATTAATATGATGACAAAAATAATTTTCTAAATCCTGGTCACATAAATCAGTAATCTATGCAAAAAACAGCAATTAAAGTATAACTTCATTTTACATAGAACTAATTAGCATAAACATAATACATACTTATCTCCAGATAAGGTAGGCCATTTGTACGTGAAATTAGTAAGACTTTCATAGATTGATAATCTCTTGCAGCTAAGATAGATAAACTCGCATATAAGACAACCTGATTCATCTGATGAACCTGAGGAAAGTTGCTCAGCTCAATGACAATTACAACGTATTCTTCATTTTAGTTTCAGGTAAGACAGCTTCTTCAATGCTTGACAGGACAAGGGTTTCACTCCACTGTTGCAAATTCAACAGATGGCAATTCCCTGTTATTGAAAGAACTTCAAGCTTGCTCGAAAAGCTCATTCAATTCACGTAATTCTCATTTCCAGATTTGAGCTTCAGATAACAGCATCCATGTACTATGGATGTGACTGGAGCTGTTCACACTAACACCCACTGCAACATTTCAACATGTTTGATTGCATGGCTATGCAAACTTCAGTTCTTTCGCCAACCGCAAAAAGGTTCGTTTCCAGTTCCCCAAGATTCTCAAGGTCAGATCCCAACAGAATCTCATTAGCCTTCAGCAATAACTCGCCACCATCACTCAGGGACTGGTTGATGGATGCCCACACTGAGAAGATAGCTTCTCGACACTTCTCATCTGCAACTGAAATATGATATGGTTTATATGAATGGTCATTACAATTTACCAAATATCTCTTGCAGATGATTTGACATTATATGTATGTGTGTGTGTCAGGACTTTTTTTATCTATACTCTATAGTGGAACTTGCAATAATAAAATAAATCAATAGTAGATGAAAAAATTACATTTTCTGGCTTCCATGTTGTATTTCACCCGACATCAATCAATACAGTTTCAATTTCTTATTCCAAATAATTTTAACTACAATTCATTCAAGAATAGACATTGACATAGTCTAACATATGAGACGACACATTTTCACACTGAAGAATTGACAGGACGATACTTACTTGTCTCTCCAGATAAGGTGGCCATTTTTTCTGTTGTCACGTCACCGTAGAACATCAAGAAGACTTTTTCATAGATTACAATAGATTCATCTTGGGCAGCCCTACAGATCATATAAACTTGCATTATAAAGACAAGGACACTCGATTCATCTGATGAACCTACGGTAAGCTGCGCCTCAAGCTCGATGACAATTACACGTAATTCTTCATTTTTAGTTTCCAGGTTAAATAGCAGCTCTTCCATATCTTGAACAGGACAAGGAGCTGTCTCACTCCCGCGTTCTGCTAGCATTTTAACATGTCTAGCCAATTCCCAAGTGTTATTGAAAAGGATTTCAAGATTTTCAACAACATGAATTAAATTCGTTTCCAGTTCCCCAAGATTCTCAAGGTCAGATCCCAACAGAATATCATGAGCCTTCAGCAATAACTCGCCACCATCACTCAGGGACTGGTTGATGGAGGCCCACACTGAGAAGATAGCTTCATGACACTCTCCATCTGCAACTGAAACATGATAAAAATTTATATGTAAAGAGTCATCACAATTTGCCAATTGTATTTCTTGTTCTCGGCCTTGTTGACTTCACGACTTCATATAGTTGTATTTGTATAAAGTAAAAAAATGAATATTTATTATTATTACCTATTTTATTATCATATACAGTGACAAGTTAATATTTTCATGGATATTCTAATCAATTAACTGACAGAATACATGTTTTTTCTTCTTGTGAAGATCTATATTATTTCAAGGCAGATGCGTGTCTCATGGTCCACCTATATTTCATTATATTCTTTGGAGTTTGGTATGCTAGTTTTGTTTTATATTTCTTAGTTTTTACTTAACACTTATTCGGTGTGTCTACAAAATGTCAGTGATTATTTTTAAAGATATGTTATGTTTATAGTCATGGTAATCTGACGAGTTGTTTGAAAAACGAATGCATCCTCCAAATGTGTAACTATATTGTCACCTTTTAGTGACAATAAGTAATATTTTCAGTTTTACATACTTTGGATTAGTGTTATTCTGCCTTAATATAAATTTTGTCGTTTTCTCAGTAAAAATCTCAGATTTATGAATACTGTCACCACCTAACAGAACTGTGTTAAGTGAAAATAATATTTTTCATTTTCATACTAGGAATCTCAGTGATTATTCTGCTTGTATCAATTCTGGGTTTTGCTTTTCCTACAGTACAATTAGATTTATAATACTTGATATAATAAGATATTTATCATATATATATATATATATATATATAATCCATAGATTATTATTCTATATATATATCTATATATATTATATACATACAATATTGTATATATATATATATATATATATTATATATATATATATATATATGTATTGCATATTTTGTGTGTGTGTGTGTGTGTGTGTGTGTGTGTGTGTGTGTGTGTGTGTGTGTGTGTGTGTGTGCGTGTGTGTGTGTGTGTGTGTGTGTGTGTATTGTATTCTTTACACCTGTCACTATATTCTTTGATCTTATTTAACAACCTATGAATGAATATGTCCTTAATTTCCCTTCTATCCATAGGCCTCTTCCTCTGCCTCTTCGTCCTACTCTTCACGTTCTTTCTTCGCATTTAGCAGGTTTTCGTGAAATTTGTTACATACAGATGGCTCTACATATGCTCAGCCAGCAAGGAGTCTAACAACAGGCTCTAGTGATCGCTCCTGATTTCCCCATTCCTTGAAATTGTGGGGAAATTTGTTTTTCTTTATAATACTATTAATATTGTCATTATTCCCACACCCATGTATTACATATTGATATGTTCAGACCCCTTTCCTTTTCAGATGCAGCAAGCAATAAATCAAAAGCCTTGTGCCATATGAGCTACCCTCGTGTCTGGGACCTCTTGTCACTCTCGGCGTTATTGCTTCTGAGTTTTATAACACAGAATATATAGAGTAAACATATAATTTTCAGAACTGTCAGCACTTTGTGCTTTGCCTGTACCTTCAGTGCTTTGTTTTTGAAGGTTCCACGAGACTACAGGTAGGTGTATTCAGCACCCCATCTTAAACACACAGCAATCTTCTAAATCAGGGTAGCCCTTGTGGGCTTTGATCCCTGTGTAGGGAGGCCCAGTAGCCTGGGGCGTCCTTTGGGCACACTTCATCTTTTCTGATTTCTTTTCCTTTCATGTGACTTTCCTGAGCATGCCGAAGTTTCTTTGTGGGCTCCTATATTCACTTGGGGGTTGGACATTGAATTACCGTCCTTCACTTAGGTAAGTTGGGCGGTAAAGATATCTCCTCCACATAACTCGATCCCCTTGCAAGCCCTCAAAACAATGCAAGGTATTGACCATCAAATGTATGCATGAAAAGTAATCGCTTTTGAAGGTTGACACCTTCTTCATCAAGAAAGTCCTTGATGATCAAGGAGACGGCGATTTTTATTTTGTCCATAAATTGCGAGATGGTAGCCTCCTTCTAAAAGTACAATTTAACTCCCAGGTTAATGACTTAATTAAACTGATACAGATTGATAATTTGTAAGTTAAATTTACCTGTCGGCTTAAACAGCTATAAAGGAGTAATCTTTAACAAGGATTTGAGCACGATGGAGGAGAGTAAAATTCTTGAAAATATGAAGGACCAAAGAGTAGTGGATGTGAACTGCATGACCAAAAAAGACGAGAATGTGCGAACAAAAAACAGATTGTGATTTTTTACTTTAGCTTCAAGTAAAATTCCTGAGTATGTAACAGTTGGATATCTATGTGTATTCAACCTTATATTCAAAAAACAATGCACTGTAACAGATACCAAAATTTTGGACACCTCATTATGATGCAATGAAAAGATACAAATAAATTTACTTTTGATAAATGTCCTGGAGCCCATGGCACTACTGAATGTAATGAGAACACTTTCAAGTGTGCTAACTGGAGGTCCCCATCGATCTGGCTCTGCCGAGTACAATAGCTTGAAGAAGAAGACTGAAATACTAGCTTCCATATGAGGGCATGATGTTAGTTACGTAAGTCAAGAGGAAAGTTGAAGGTTTGACAATCAAGCTGATCCTTCCTACACTTCAACAGCAACTAACAACACTCTCATTGTAAACAATATCAGTCAGGAGCTTGCGGCTAAAGATAAAGATACTGCAAAGTTAATGGAAACAGTTTAAAAAATCATGAATCCGATTAAAGATGGGAATAATACAGTTCAACAAAATGCTGAATCAACCACACAAAAGCAGCAGCATCATAATGAGGTTGATACCAAATCATACTCTGGGTCAATATCTCGTCAGGGCGGCTCCTACTAGGACTTCGTTTTTTTCCCCCTGGCTGGTAAAAGAAAATTAAAACCATCAGACAATACACTTCCAAAATCAATCTTCACCTAACCATCACACAATGGAAATGTCGAATTCTTGAATTAAAGGAAATGACAATAGATTACAGCCTCATCTTATGCTCCCAACATTATAGTTCTCCAAGAAACGCATTTAAAAACCCTCATGTCAGATAAAGTCGTTTTGCTGAGGAACTAGCATCTGTGTCGGAAGGATCGAGAGGGTAGGTATGGAGGCAGACTCGCCATGTACATCCACCAAAACCTCCCTTTTACTGGCGATTGATTGTACCTTGAAGTTTGTTACATGCAAACTAAAAATCAACACGTATCTGACTATATGTTCAGTCTATTGTCCACCTGATAGTAGGGTAATCTATGATGAGTTTTTGCTCTGTAGGATAGTCTACCACATAAGAAATTTTGATGCTCAACCCTGTGGGGCAGATAGTAGAGGGGGGCAAGTACTTAGGTTGATTAATGATTCTGATCTGGGCCTTTCTGAATGATGGTAGTCCGACATGGGTGGACGGTAATACGGTAATTTGAGCTTTACTGATATATCTCTGGTCTCTTAAACAATAGCAGCCAAATGCTTGTGGCACACCATTGACGACTCGTTGGTAAGCAACCGTTTTCCTATTTGTATTACAAAAGAACCCCTCTGCACCTAAATTTAACATAAAAAGAACAGACCGGATCGCCTTCTCAAGAAACGTTAAGTTCAAACTTGTTGGAGAAACCATGAATGATAAATTTTTAGAATTTGATCATAGATGCAGCAAATGATATCCATTCCTAAAAACTTCGACAATAACATTAGCACAGAGTTGCATGGTAGACACCAGATTGCTTAAGAACGCTGTGTGAACACATAGGGCCTACGGGTTTTTCAAAAAATAACATCATAATGAGAACTTTTGCAATTGCAAACTGTAAGAGCTAGTGCTCATAGAAACAATTAGACAAGCAAAAAGAGACTCCTGGCAGCAGCACCACAATATCATAGGGTTGGTCCACTATCAATAAAGGAAATAAGAAAAAACATCATTCAAAACTAAAAACATTCACAAGAGAACAAATTTCGATTCACCTAGAGACATCGTTAATGCATTCACCAGGCACTTCTAATATACAAGCAGCTCAAAATTACCACCTGCATTTCTAACCGCCAAGGAAGC
>NC_051391.1:12724055-12726555 GCF_015228065.2 Penaeus monodon | reverse complement strand
AAACCCACACACACACACACACACCACACACACACAAACATCATCAACCAAAAATTTAAAAATATAAAAACAATATATTAATATATAATGATTATATATATAAAATAAAATATATATTATATATATTATATATTTATAAACACACACACAACAAGCCCAAACATACACATAATACTAATAATTTTTTTGTAAAATTGAAAAAACCTACACCATAAATACACCCTGTGATATATTTTTGCCTTTTCCCGCGTACAATATTGGAACCTGTTGAAACATCTTTTCAGTTTTTGTCAGAGCGTATGCCTTCACCTTGAATAACTCTGTCCAGCCAATCAGAGCGCGATATTTTTCAGATATATTTCAATAGTCTCAGATATGGACTTATTTTTTCTTTAATATTTGTGCATGAAATGTGTCTTTGCCTTTTTAACTGTACACCAAATACAGGTCATCTTTTGGCTGTCTTTCCCCGGGAAGGTGGGAACAATGGTAAGAATCCAAATGATATGACGTGGTATTGACTTCGGTGAGATGAATGGCTTAAAAACCCTTCTGTGCGTCTATGATATAACCTTACAAAAATATCAAAGAAAAGGCTGGGGTATCTTGATTTGTTGTTATAAAAAAATAAATGAATTAAGTAAATATCCAGTTGTCTTATGCAACTTTCACTTTTCATTTAAAGAACAATGTATGCAATAAGAAAAAGACAAAAATATTTTGAGTGATTTAGAGAAATACATTTAAACTTCCCACAACCTTACGAAGCGGAGAGTGGTGTGTGTAAACAATGTTGCTGATCAGTCAGGTCCTTTTTCTATTTTATGTTCCACAATGTTTTGCTTGGAATTAAAGAAAAAATTATTGTATTATATATGTATATATATATATTTTATATATATATATATATTATATATATATATATAAAATTATATGAAATATGTATCTATGTAATTATGTATATTTTACACCAAAACACACCACACACACACACACACACACACACACCCCCACAAAACACACCACACACACATATATATATATATAATATATATATATATATATTTTATATTTTATTATATATATACATATAAAATTATATCCCAAATATTTGTTTACCATTATATACAACAATATTGTTTTATACATACATACTACATACTATATATATATATATAATTTTATAATAAAATAATTATATATATATAAAATATATTAAATATAAAATATATTTTATATATATTATATATATATATATATATATATATATAATATATTATATATATATATATTGTGTGTGTTGTGTGTGTGTGTGTGTGTGTGTGGGGTGTGTTGTGGGGGGTGTGGTGTGTGTGGTGATTTTTCCGTTTGCAGCCAAGGTTATGGAAAAGGACGTTTTGATAGTTGGGTAAGCCTACCAAAAATTTTAGTGTTTAACTGGGGGGGCCCCTTGGCCCCAGGTTCTCCTTGATTTTCCACAGGGCCCCCAGGGAGGGAGCTATGCCCCCGGCCAGTGGACATTTTTTCTCCTACAATTTCCTGCCCCCGGGCCCCCCCGGGTAATGGGATTGGCCCCGGGAAAAGGTGGGTGAATTCTCCCCCCAGAAGACCCCAAGTCAAAAAAATGTAGCGGGGGGAGGGGTTTTGTCCTCCCCCAGCAACAAGGGGGGCCGGGATGGGGGGTTCCAATGTTTAAAAAGGGCCAAGTGTCTTAAAGGTTTGGGAGGGGAGGTGTTTCGTCCCCCTCGCCAAAAAGCGGGGGGGCCCCACGGGTTGAGGGAAAAGTCGGGGAAAGGTGGATGGCGGTTTCCACCCTCCCACCCCCAGGGCAGGTCCACCCGGCGAGGGGTGAAAACCCCGGGAACCCCACAGGTTAACCTCAGGCGTGCTTTCCGGGTAGGCGCTTGGAACATCCGGTCCATATGGAAGGATGAGCAGTTACCTCTGCTATCGCGGGAATTGAAGCGACTGGGAGTTGAGGTGGCTGCCCTCTCAGAGGTGAGAAGACCTGGCAGTGGCAGAATCAGTGTGGGTGGGTACACCTACTACTGGTCGGGCTGCAGCGATGGTCACCACCTCCAGGGTGTAGCCATAGCCATCTCCAGCCAACTTCAGCCCTCGGTAGTTGAGATGACACCGGTTGATGAGCGTATCATGGCATTGAGACTGAAGCATGCTTTTGGCTTCATGTCTCTTATTGCTGCATATGCCCCTACTGATGTATGTAAAACTGATGTGAAAGAGGCTTTCTACGCCAAACTCGCATCAGTGGTAGACAATTGCCCCCAGCGAGATATTCGCATTGTTCTAGGCGACTTCAATGCAGTATCCAGCTGTGACCGAGCTGGCTATGGGATTCTGTCGGCCCCCATGGCTCGGGAGCTGATCCCAGCAGCGAGAATAGCCTCCTTCTCCAGGACTTTGCTAGGTCCCAGAAAATGAGGATCTCTGGCTCCTGGTATCAGCGCTCCAACCTGCATCGCTGGACACGGTACGGCGA
>NC_051391.1:12704055-12721555 GCF_015228065.2 Penaeus monodon | reverse complement strand
TAAATAAAACATATCCTAACATTTCTACCGAATTTTCGCAAAGGAGAACGAGAGCTGACAATCAAAAAACTTGCAGAGAAGGGGGCCTTCTTGTGGTCAATTTTTGAGGGTTGAAGTTTTTTTTCGCGATTAAGGTTTTTTAAAAAAAGGCCTTCAAAAAAGGGGAAGACGAAACTATACCTGAGAAAAGTCCCCCTTTTTTTTTTTTCCCCCCCCCCTTTTCCCTTTTCCCCTTATATTATTCCCTTTTTTCCTTTCCCCCTTTCCCCTTTTTCTCCCCTTTTATCCATCTACCCTTTTCCCCCCCTTTTTTTTTCCCCTCTATTCTTTCCTTTCCCACTAACCCCCCTTTTTTTCCTCCTTTCCCCCTTCTTTTCCCCTTATTGGAAAAAAAGGGAAAAGCCCGAGTAGGGAGTATTGTTATTTATTTGTTAGCCGGTTTTTTTTAAAAAAATAATAAAATTAAAATATAAAAAAAAAGAAAAAAATAAAACCAAAGAAATTGAACAAAAAACCCAAAAAAAAAACAAAACATAAAAACCCAACCCATTTTTTTATTTTTGCAACGCCTTTCCTAAAAACACCTTTTTAACCGGTATTTTACAAAATTGTAAAAAAAATTCTACCGAGTGCCATTTTGGGGGTTCCATCCTCGCCAGGATGCATTTGCTAGAAAATTGGGAAGGTGCACAAAAGGTCGAAAAATTGAAGTAGTAAATAAGATAAAAAATCATCCTAATTCTCTGTACGATTTTTTTTCAGTCAACAAAAAAGAAAGGCTTTGTTTTTTCATAAAAAATCTTCCAGAAAAGGAGGCATTTCCCTCGGTAAACGTCACAGAGGAAGTTGAAGTTTTCTCCAAAAAAAGGGAAAAAGGGAGAAGAACAATATCAAAAGAAAGAGAAGGAAGAAAACCCCATCCTGCAAAACACCGTCTCTCTCTCTCTCTCTTCTCTCTCATCTCTCTCTCTCCCCCCCCAACCCCCAACCCCCTTCTCTCTCTCCCCTTTCCCCTCCTCTCTCTCTCTCTCTCCTCACTCTCTCTTTCTCTTTCTCTCCTCTCTCCTCTTCCCCCTTTTTCCTCTCTCTCCTCCCCCCTTCTCTCTCTCTCTCTCTCCCTTTCACTCTCTCTCCCTCTCTCTCTCTCTCTCATTCCAGGAAGAACGCAGGAGAACATGCCTCGTAGCCCCATCCAGGGAGTACATTGTATATTTCATCTTGTGATGGGACGACGCGCTTGTCTTTCTCTGCAGACACAGACGCACATAATCACAAATTCAAGCACTGATAAACAACCGCACATACACATGAATGACATAGACAGTAGAATAAACACATATCCATGAACATTCAGCTACCAGCACATCCTTTCGCAAGGAGACACGCAAAGCTGAAAATTTGCAAAAGAACAGGCTTGCAGTATGCACATGACCTGCTTAGTGTTGTGCTTTTTTTTGAGGTTGGCTTTCTTTGACTCGTTTTTTTTCTGTTTACGAAATTAATCCATGTGTTTTTTTTCTAAATGTTCATTTCCCTTTTTCAGGAGGAAGACGAAAACATGACTCTGACGAAAAATGTCCAGAAAGTAAGCAAAAAAATATATTTTTCAATATCAAACATAATTAATTGATATCCTTTATTATATAACATTTTTACACACAAGGCTATGCAAATCGATTAGACATAAAAGCTATTTTAGAAGTACAGGAAATCTAAGGAACATTACAACTTGAAATATTTGAATGATTAACTCTCCGTTATTCTAATTCCGGTATTACGACTGACACAACGACGATTGGTATGTTTTCCCCTGTTCACAAACCCCGGAGGAGGGAGGTAAGCGTAATTTGGAATACAGGGCTAAATAAGCAAATAAAAAGGGGGTGACCACTTGCACGACGGGAGGTAAGGGATTGCGCTATTCTCTTATTGTTTATGTTTATGCTTAAATATAAATAAATAAATAAATAATATATATATATATATATATATATATATATATATATATTATATATAATAGAATACTTACATTTAAACCACACACACACTCACAAAACACCCACACACACACCACACAAAAAAAAAAAAAAAAAAATAAATAAACAAAAAAAAAAAACAAAAAAAAAATATATATAACACATTTCACACACACACACACACACACACACACACACATATGTATGAACATTACACAGACACACAGAAACCACACACACACACACACACACACACACACCAACACACCACACATATTTTTAAAAATTATATATATTAATATATATATATAATTATATATTTATGTATGCATATATATTATAGCTATATTGAAATTTAATATATATATTTATATTATATTATTAATATATTATATAAATATATATATATATATGCCACACAACACACACACACACACAACCACACACACACACAAACACACACACACACCACACACACACCCCCACCAAAACGCAAACACACAACACACACACTCAAGCGCACACACACACACACACACACACAAAAACACACACACCACACAACACACCCAAAACACACACCCAAAACCCACACAAAAACCCCAAAAAACATTACAAAAAAAACAACACACAACACACCACAAAACACAAAAAATCACCCAAACACACCACACACACACACAAACACGCAAGCCACACACCACACACACACCACACACAACACACACACACCCCCAACATATATATATATATATATTTATATATATATAATATTTATATACTGTAAATAGACACACACACACCACACCACACACCCCCACACAACAAAAAACCCACAACCAAACACACCCACTATTATATATATATATATATATATATATATATATATTTTGCATACATTGTATTATAATATTATGTATTTAAAAAAAAATAAAAAAAAACACAACACACACCACACACCATACATATAACATACACCATTGCGCATGTATTAATATAAAACACAACCTATGATTTTTAGAATGCAGGTTAAAAATAAAACACCCTTTGGGATCATGAAATTAAATGACTATAGTTAAGTTTTAAAGGGCAGTTCATAAAAAACTCTGGGACCGAGAAAAGAAAATAGAGATAATGTAGAAAAAGTCTTTTAAAATTTTTCCCCCCTAAATTTAAATTCCAAATTTTTGCGACTAATCTGGTTTTTATTAATATATTATTTTTAAAGACTTTTTTTACAAACGAAAAAAAATACTATATAATTTCTATATTTTTAAACAATCTTCTGTGTGGCGTCGCAATCACTAATGGCATTTAAACCTTTGAACCAAAAAATCCTTTGGCGGGAGGGTTAATCTAAAATTGCATTTTTTGACATTTGGTACTTTAACTCTCGGCCAAGGAACTGTTTTAAAAAAACACCCCACGGAAGGGAAATAAACGGATAAAAAGTCACTTGCGAGCCGCGAGATCCAAAGCCCAAATTAATTATGCTTTAAATTTTGAATCTTTAAGTCACTATCAAAGGCATTAAAGTCAAACTGCTTTGACTGGGTAAAGACGCGCTATCAGTTACGGATGAAAACTAGACTATCTTGTTTTCCTGAACTAAACTTCTTTCCACTATTTTAAGCTTCATTTTTAATCGAAAACCAAAAAAATCACAAGACCGCCTTCATTTTCCCCAAAAAAATTTGTTGTCAGTGTCAGAACTCCGAATTTCAAAGGACCGGGAACAACCGCGGTCCTGTTCCCAAACTCAGAAGTGGGAGGAGTTTTTAAAATTTAAGATAAGTAGCATTTTAAAACAATCTTAACCTTTAAAAGTGCATGAAAAAATATGTGTGCATCTCTTTATTTTTCTATTTTCAGAAAAATGTAAGGGGGTCAAAATTACCATTTTTAATTCAAAAATCCTCAAGCATTTGTTTCTCTTCAGTTCTAGAAAAGCCTGTCGAGTTTGTATATTGGGGTTTGCAACCGATCAACCCAAACAATGGCTGAAATCGACCAAGTTATATCAAATAGATTACACAGATCAGTACAGTAAATCCTGAAATTCCGAGAACTGTTCCTAAACTTAACTATCTTTTGGAAACCGTCTTAAAACCTTTTCACAAGACCCTAGAACTTATGAGATCCTTTAGAAAATGACAACAATTCAGACACTACGGCATCTTGTCCCGTAGAAGAGGAGGGGGGGAAGCTAGAAGACTTGGGGGGGAAGGTTAAGAAACTGCGTCTTACGAGGGGGGATACTCGGACGCCTCCGGCCCGAAAGGGAAGAGAGTCGCCCGGGAAAGGTTCCTGTTTCCCTCTTCAATATTCCGTGAAAAGACTGTCCAAAAAAGAATTCGATCATTATTTTATGGAAAATTTTTACGGGGAAAATTTTTCCAAAAAAAGGAGGGAAAAACACCAAAACCCCACACAATTAGACTTTACAATCAATGGGCAACAACACTAATACCATGATATCGACCACTCTGAAGGTAAATTTGTAATGCATTTAAAATAATCTTACAGATTTTCATAAATTATGTTTTGAATAATTCACAGAATGTAAACGATATGATAAAATCTAAATGTGGGGAAAAAGTGAGTATGTACTGTCCCCACATTTTCAACTGGTACACCATGAGTGGAGGTGACAATTTTAATCTGGCAATGCGGGTTTAAAATTTGTAGCTTTCAGTAACTGGAGAGGTTGGTTGAAATAATTTTACAAATATCTACAACAAATATTGACTTTCATCTGCAACATTTCTGATTTTGACACTGCACTCAAGCAATGTTTACCATCTGTATTGCTTGTTGTATTTTTAATTAAAACAATCCAAATAGTAATTTCAAGTGAAGGTATTTGTTACCGAGACCGACTCACCCTCCAGAGACAAAATCCAAAATCAAGGATTTTTAAAATGAACCCAAAATGCAAACCTAAGCTTTCTTATCTCCTAGACAGGGGGCAAGCCCCTTTGCTCCCCCCCCTCCCTTTATTAGGAGTTGCGTGCCAACTTACAGAAAACATTAAAAAACTCTGGCTGGGGTGCAGCGTTATTTTCGTTATTTCGCGGTAAATATAAGGCCTGAGTAGCTGTACCTATTCGGGTGTAATACTGTATTTTTATGAAACATGACAAACAGTGTCTATTTCCCCCCTATCTCTGCGTCTCTGTCGGTAACATTAACCCAAGGGAAATATAAATATATTTGTTTGAATTTCCAAAGCATGGCATTTCATTAAAAAAAAAAACAAAAAAACAAAAAAACAAACATCTTGCTTCAAAAATTCAGTTTCAAGGAGTTTAAGTAGTCCCTTCTTGTAAATCTAACCAGTCTTTTAAGCCATAGACAATTGGTTTTTTAAGGGGACGTTCCCTCTCTCTCTCCCCATCTCTCTCTCTCTCTCTCTCTCTCTCTCTCCCTCATCTCTCTTCTCGCCTCCTTCCTCTCGTCTCTCTCTCTCTCTCTCTCTCTCTCTCTCTCTATATAATATATATATATATATATATATATATATAAACACACACACAACACACACAAAACACACACACACCCCACACACACACATATATATATATTTTATATAATATATATATATATATAATATATTATAATAAATAAAATACACGCGCGCGCCGCGCGCCCCCCCACACACACACACACACACACACACACACACACACACACACACACACACACACACACACACCCACACACACAAAATACACAAATAAATATATATATTTTTTTCAAAACATTATGTATATATATATATATAATTATTTTATTATATAAAATTATATATATAATATATATATTATATATAATTTTAAAGAGAGAGAGAGAGAAAAGAGAGAGAGAGAGAGAGAGAGAGAGAGAGAGGATATATAAGGTAATGGATACTTGCATTTGATGTTTTTACGTTAACATTTTTTGAAGCATGAATATCGATCTGGGATATGCTTCACTGTCGCTGACGAACTGTCAGTAATTTCTGACCTACTGTTCTCTGTCAATCTCGATATTTTAAGTGTATCACTCCATGTGACCGAGTGTGGTTTCCCGACCTCTTACAAGTCGTCAGTATAAAAAACCCCATTAAGCAATTGGGTAATTGTCATTCATAAATTCCATAAGGAAGCCGAGCAGAGACAATGAATCAGATGAGAAATTCTTATGATTTAAATTTACAGACAATATATGTGATTCGTGTTTATCTCAAAATAATTTTTTAAACTTTTTATAAATTTAACGAAAACCAATATCGCTTTACAAACGCATTTTTTTTAAAAAAAAAAAAAAAAATTATGATTGAATGTTTTCATCGATGTTTGACTATCGTGATTGTTCTAAAATGTGCCAGTTATAGTTTTTTTTTAAAAAAGTAAACCATAGAAACAAGATACTAGATAACTAGATAGGGTGCGTGTATTACCAGAAAAAAATAGTCTTTGCAACACTGGGTGTACCAGTTGGAACTATGGGGACTGTCCATTTCCCTCCAAAATCTTTTCTTATTTCAGATAAAGAGTGTTGCACTGATATTAATATGGAACGACTGAAAGAGGAAGAGAACAAGTTTTATATGGTAAATTGTATATAATTTATATATATTTTATCATGTTTCAGTTGCAGATGAAGATGTCATGAAGCTATCTTCTCAGTGTGGGCCTCCATCACCAGCCCCTGAGGGGAGGGTGGCGAGTTACTGCTGAAGGCGCATGGGGTTCTGCTGGGATCTGACCTTGAGAATTTTGGGGGAACTGGAAAAAAATTTTTTATTCATGTTATGAAGATCTTGAAATTCTTTTTAAACACTTGGGAATTGGCCAAACATGTTAAAACATTTGCAGCAAGTGGGAGTGAGATAGTCCCTTGTCCTGTTCAAGACATGGAAAGCTGCTATTTAACCTGGAAACAAAAAATGAAGAATTACTGTAATTGTCACTGAGCTTGAAGAACGCTTTCAGCAGGGTCTCAGATGAATCAAGTGTCCTTGTCATGCTGACATGCAGATTTATATGAATCTGTAGAACTGCGCAAGATGAGTCTATTGTAATCTATGAAAAGTATACATGATATTCTATGGAGAAGTGACAACAGAAAAAATGGCCACCTTATCTGGAGAGACAAGTAAGTATCATCCTGTTGTCTAATATGTTACACTATTTCAATGAATATTTTTTAAAGAAAAATATTTAAAACTTTAAGCCGTTAAAGTTGTATTACTTAAATGTCTGGTGAAATACGAGAAGCGTTAAGAAAGTGTTATTTTCTCATTTACTATAAACTTAGTTTTTTTTTATTTATTTATTTATTTTTTTGGTGTTTTTTCAAATAAAGTATACCCAATCAACCCGTTGTATGATACATCCCAGGGCCCATGTAAAATAATTTTTATTTATCGTATTTACACATTTTGGGAAGGTTTCTTTTGTATTATTTCATTGTTTTAAATATCACCAAGATTTTAATAACACTTTAATGATCATAATATCAGTAAGAATAACTATCAACCAGTGGCTTATGGCCATGTTAACACACCCAGCCAAGATCATTAAGCCAATGAATCCTATTCATTATTTCATCTAGAAAAAATCATAAAATGTTGTTCTCCCTTATTCCCTTAAAAAGTCATCACTCTACTTATTATCTTTTCATTATCTGCTATGAGATTTGATACTGTAAATTCTTTGATTCATAATTATTTAGGGGTTTGTCTATGGTTCAAGTATTTTGGGCATTTTTTAAACAGATGGGCTAAGGTAAGGCTGCTGGTGCATTGGGGGACTTGCTCTATATGTGAGTGAGGTGGGTGTTTTTTGGTATCGAGCCCCTGAGATGGGCCAAAACCTCCTCCCTCTGACTTTTTCTGTAGGCTGTATCCCCCAGTTCCATTTCTTGTCTGATTTTGTTAGTCAGAGGCGGCTTGGTTTCCTCACTTTGCTACTGAATAAATGACTATTCTGTCGTGTGCTGTTGATAGTGCAAAAATCTAAGTTTTAAATCAATGGCAAAAAGTTCAGGAAGAAAGATCAATGTTGGTTCGGCAGTCTGAACTTAAATTCCACGTTTTCATTCAAACATACACCCATTCCCACATATTCATCTGTCTTTGAGCGTGGGTATATAAATAAAAAAAAAAAAAAAAAAAAAAAGTTTAATAATAATCTCTCTGAATTCTGGTGTATCCTCACCTCTGGCGTCATAGCCTTAGCTAATGGAAAAACCAGGCTTCCATGATGGAAAAACTGAGGGTTTCCCATGGCACTATATTTGACTGAACTAGGGTATCGATGGTAGAGAGCTCTATACCGATTATACCTTTGCAAAGGGCCTAATGCCTTGATTGCCATTAGGATGGCTAGATCTCAAACCCACCTTTTCGGTGTAGGTCAGTAATAACTGGCCGCATCCAAGTTGGAGGGGAGGTACTCCTGACTCCACCTCAAGACGTTTAAATTCGAGAAAAACACTTCAGGGCTCCAACACATTAAACAAGCATTCTGACACCCAAACCTTTAAAATTTAGTTCAATGCCAAGAAATACACGATCTAACTCTAGACCTGATTGGGGCTTTATATATCATTAGCAAAAACTTTCTATCAGCTCCCCATTTATTACCAAAAAACACTTTAGTGCTTTTTGAAATTTATTCTTTAATTGACCAATTTTGGTTTTTCCCAATTGAGTCTACGATCAAAGAGTAACCAAGAAGGCTAGCAGAATTCAAAATAGGATTAGGTGATTGTCTAGAATTAACTGATGTTCGGTTTCCCTCCTATGTGAAAAAAATACCTACTTAAAACCCCCCTGAAAGCCCCAGTTATGATCCATATCCTTTTTGGGATGAGATTCGCCGAGAATCCTGCATTACTGCTGGAATGCCATAGTGCATGATGATGACAATGAGTATTTATGAGTCCGAGTGGGAGCTGGTAAGATGGCATTTATCATGCATAGAAATAATGGTCCTTGTCTGAATAAGTGACTGTCAGAAATTAGTCTGTGATAGAGAAAGTTCTGTTAGATATGAAATTTTGGATAACAAAGGCAAGTTACTATGTAATCGAAAAGCATAAAGTTTTCTGACTAGGCCATATCACCATGTCATGTTGTAAGCTTTTTCTCTTTCTAAGAATGCTGAAATCAAAAATACTTTCTGGCAATTGCCTCTTGAATAAGACTCCAGTTCTATTAGTTGATCAAGAGTTTGGTGTCCCTTTTGGAACCGGCACTGGTCATCAACTAGAAAATTATTGGAATTTAAAAATGCTTTAGCCTACTGTTAACACTTCATTCCATGACCTTGTATAAGCAATTTGTCAATGCAATTGGGCGATAAATGTCAGATCTGGGATTTCCCCCTCCTTTCAATATGGGAATCATGTTGTTGAAATGCCAAGAGTTTGGAAAAGTCTGGCTTTCCCCCCCCCTAATGGGGGGACTTGAGGTCCCAATGATCTGGCAAGCTGGACCAGAGGGATACCCTTATTGGAGGGGTCACCAGTGAGGGATGAGACAAAATGGTGCACCAAGACATGTGTTTGCCGTGCATGGCATCCAGTATTACTAGGAGACTGGAGTCCTGGAGGTTAAGCAATGCTGCATGCTGCACCCTGCAGCTAGCAACACACCTCTTTGGTTCTTTATTCTGGTTAGATGGGTGGCTTGATCAAGGCCCGGTCAAGTAAATCAGCTTAATCCCAAAAATGGCTAGGGTCAAGCAGGCACTGTTCAGTCGTAGTGCAAAAGGGCCCGCGACTGCCATCATACTGTAATAGTGGCTGCGTATCACCCCCTGTGGGCTGTTTGGAGATTTTGAGCCCCAGCTAAAAACTTCCCTAGTTGGACTCCATAGTGAATGGGGGGGGGGGTAGGAAATGAAGAATTCTAATTTGTATGATTACTACAAATTTACAAAGATTTAGCTTTTCTCCCTTTACGACATGCAATCGCCCTTTGGGCCCTTCCCTCTGGAAACGTCCATATGTTGTCACTCTGGGAAACCCTTTTCCCGCTTCCAAAGGGCAAGAATGGGAATCATAATGGTTCCCAGGCTCCAAACCAGGTAAGGAGAAAAATCCTTTCATCCTTAAGGAAATCTTACCTGGTAAATCTGAAAGTATCTCATATAGTAAGTACCATTGAAGACCATTGATGGTGAAACGTCATGGATCTTGATATTTTTGAAATACATCAAAAAAACATTTGAAGTGTCTCAACGGGGATCCTTGCATCACCCCACAGTGAGATGGTAGCCTGATAGTTGGGTTCGTCACCCGGGTGAAGTGACCATCTGCGTGGAATGTGACATTCCTGGGGCTCAAGTTTCATGTTCTCTTCACAAAAAAATCAATCAGTGGGAAGGGAATTGTCTTTCCCGAGACCTGATGAGGTATTCTGAGGAGAAACTGTTAGAGGAACTAAAGAATTTTAATGTAGTGTCAGTAAATCGTTTTAAGAAGAAAGGTGGTGGTTTGGAACATTTAAGCCCAGCTCTCCTAATCTTTAACGTTAGTCCTTTCAGAATCCGTTAAATTGACATGTGCACCCCAAGGTAAAGCCTATGTGCCCAACCCTATGCAGTAAATTCCACTGCCAGGGCATGGAGCCAACTCTTACCGTTTTAAGGAAATGGCAACCAAGGTGTGTGTAAAATGTGTACAACAGGTCAAACAAGGAGATGAAATCTGTCCAGGCCCAATATGCTGTTACCACTGCACTGCAAGTATTGGTATAAGGAGCAAAGGAGAAAATTAGTGTTCCAGAGGCAAAGCAATGTAGCCTTTTGCCATTTTACACATCCAGGTGAGTCCTTTGCTTTGGTTCTAGCCCATTCCTCCTTCCCGCCATCCCTTGCCTCCAATACTTCTTACACCCCCCACACTCTGTACTACCTTTAAAACCCCAGTCCTCAATTGCTGAAACTGCCTCTGGTGCGTTGTTCCACCAGAAATGGAGTAGGAGTAGAGGGTATATTGAGGAGACTCTCCTAAAGTAAAGTTTGGGACATCAAGGTTCCAGAGGGCCCCCAATGGGACAGCCCTGTTTCCACCACATCCACAGGGGCCTTCACTGCTAGGGCAGAATGTCCCTGAAACAAAGGCTCAGGTCCGTCCTTTTGCCAGGCAAAGAAATCCTGAGCCTGTCCAAAGGAAGCCTGTGGAACTAGTTTCCACAGTAAAAACCCTTCAAAACATACTTCCCAAAATCCTGGAAAGGGACAGCCTAAAGGTATGGGGAACCTTGATCACAGGGGCTGAAGAACTGGATACCCTAGTCCATGGAACTGTCAGGAATTCATGCAAAATGGGAAGAACTGCCAACATCTATGATGCCATTCAGTTTGTAACCCACAAGAGATTATGACCAGGGAAAATCTCCGATTTCCCTGAGAGGATTCCAATTCAACCCATTATGGGCCTTTGATGATGGGCCTCATGGAGGAGTAGCAGTAATGGTACATTAGGATTTCTCTTCCAGGCCATCCACCTGCAAACAACAATGCAGGGAAGGGTGTGAGAATAGGGTTGAAACGACCTGACACTATTTATCCATCTACCTTCCTCCACATAAACCCCAACATAGATGATTTGGGAAAATCTACCCTTTGGGGAGTTGCCACAAACCATTTCTACTCTCTGGGAATTTCCAATGGTTTGGTTTACCCCTGAACTTTGTGAATTCCTTAGCAGGGGCTTTGGAGCTTAAGAGTGACCCTTTTTACTTTTAAAGGAATTTTCCACCATTTGCGAATGGAATTCAAACTGGATGTTACTCAGTTAAGGGCCGTTGTTCCCTGTTTTTAAACGTTTTCACTTCACTTACAGGCAGGAAGCATTAATAAAGTGACCACCTCAACCCCCTTTTTAGGGGTTTAAAAGAAAACTCCAAGCAATGGAGTGCAAGAGGCAATTGAAAAAAGGCCCAGAACCCGGAAACTTTAAAAATAACCCGGCAGTGATTGGGGGAAGTTTTTGATTATTTCTCCACTTCTGGGGGGAAAGGTAAAAACACCCATGTCCCCCTTCTTTCACGTAGGGATGCAGCAAATTTATCAATTGCCTTGGCATTTAATGGACTCCAACCTTTGCAGCCCTCTTCAGTAGACTGCACAGGAGAACATTTCCCGACTTTATGTGATAAAGCTCACTTCCAGAGACTCCCAGAATTTCCGTTTAACCCTTAAAGGATCAGGGGGGAACCGTGCCTATTCAATGGTCAAAAAGTCCTAAAAAAGGTCAAATTTTGTTCCTAAACCTGGCAAGGATGTTCCCCACAAGGAAATTATAGACCCCAAATTTTTCTCACCAGCTTGCATCTGCAAGCTGATGGAAAGGAAATTGGTGACATGACTGCTAGAAAAAGAAAACCCCAGATGCACTTGTGAGGATGGAAAATGCTTTACAGAATTCTTTTGCACAGGATGTCACATGTTAGTAGTCTTCTTTGAATTGAAAAGGGTTAGATACTACTTGGAAGCATGACATACTCATGAAGCTGTATGACATTGGTTTAAGAGGAGGCATTACTACCTTCATACATAGCTTTCTTGCTAACAGGAAGTTAGAGTTGGGTGGGAAACAATTTTTCTAATCTGGAAAATCAGCTGGAAGGGGTTCCACAAGGGAGTGTCTCAAATGTGACTCTGTTTGTCAGTGTTATAAATGACATCATAAAAGTTTTTCTAAGTGCTGTCTCTTTTAAACTGTATGGGATAACTTTACATTGTATTGCCAGAGGAAGCTTACAGGATGTGCAAAGTCACATGCAGACTGCGATAATCAGGTTGTACAGTGGGCATCATAACATGGGTTCAAAATTTCTCCAGGGAAGACCTGGCTATGCATTTCCACAAAAGAGAAAAGTTCCATCCTTCTTTATATTTAGGAGCAAACCACTGCATTTTGTTCAAGAGGTGAAGTACTTGGATCTAATTTTTGACTCAAAGATTACACGGGTGCCTCAGATCAAACAGTTAAAAGTGAAGGCTACAAAAGGCTTAGTATTTTGGGTTCTTTCACATCTATCTTGGGGTGCAGACCCACACTTCTGCGGTTTACTGAGGGGGCTTATTTTTAGTAAAATTGACTATGGATGTAAGCCTCATTCATCTGCAACTCCCACTGTTTTTCCCGGGTGTTGGACTCGGTTCACAATGAAGCTCTCAGAATCTGTACAGGGGCTTTCAGGTCTTCACCTGTGGAGTCCCTGTATGCAGAGACTGGAGAACCATTTCTTTCATTACAAAGGGACTACATGAGCCTGATTTACTACACGAGACTACAAGGGATTCCGGGATCTCCTACATCCAGATTGGGTTTTTAACCCCTTGAGGATAGAGAATGAGGAATCTTGTGGATGATCTTAATTTAAATCTCACTAAGGTTCTAAAGGGTGTTGGAAGTCCCCAATTCCCACCTTGGACTAATCAAATCGAGCTGGATTTAGTCAGAATTGGGAAAGGGGAGAGATCCAAAGCAGACAGAGAGAGATTTCTTTAGTACACTTCTAAGTACCAAGGGGTGAGATGTTATATACAGAAGGTTCGAAATCTGAAAATGGTGTGGGCTTTGGGAGCAGTGAGCAGAAGGAAGACTGCATTTGTTTTTTTTTCTAGCAGCATCAATCTTCACTGCAGAGTTACATGCCATGCTTGCAGCAGTTAAGATGACTAGAGATCTTATGAACCATTCTATTGTAATACATTGTGACTCTTTTAGTGCCTTTTAAGCAATCAAGAGCTTAAAAATCATCAATCCATAGTGGGAGGTTCAAGATTGGCTTGCACTGATGTCAACAGCAAAAAGATAACCTTTGTTTGGGTGCCAGCACATGTTGGTATCACTGGGAATGAGTGAGCGATTGGAAGGCCAAGGCAGCTGCCGCTCAGCCCTGTGATGCTTTGTTTTCCTCCTCCCACACACCGACCTGAAACCCAGTAACGGATAAATGGAAGGAGAGTGTGTATCTCGAGAAACAACCTGCGAGAGATTAGAGATGACCTTGGCATTGGGTGACCAGCATCCATCGCAACCGAAAAGTAGAAGTTGTATTAACAAGACTGAGAAACGGGCACATAAGACTGACTCATGGGCCCCAAAGATGGCTAAAAGTGAAGGACTTTGTGAGGGATGCCAAAACCATTATGAGTGGCACATGTAGTGCAAAGATGTGCAACATTCTCAGACCAAAGAGATGTACTTGTCTCCCCCTATGTTGTGACATAGACGGTCTTATTAGTTTCCTTAGGGAGACTAATATTTTAAATAAAATTTGATTATGCATAATGTTAAGCAATAATTCTATACACAGAGCATAATATTATGCTTTGATTTTTAATGTATTTATTGTTATTTTGTAAGATATTTATTGATAGATTTTTAAAAGTTTTAAATTTTTTAAATTTATTTCTGTCTAGCAAGTTTTCTCTGTTTTTCCATATTTTATTGTATACTTCTTGCAAACTTAATCATGCATCATGATTAATATGCTTTACCCATCTCATATCTAGTCTTATTTGGGGCCTGGGGAGTTCCTCTATAGGCTTCTAGGACTCGGCCAGCTCATTCATTGTTAGTTTTATTGTAATCAAGACATCTGGGGCCCAAAGCTCAGCCGCTTCCTTGGCGGTTAGAAATGCAGGAGGGTAATTTTTTGAGTGCTTGTATATTAGAAGTGCCTGGTGAATGCATAACGATGTCTCTAGGTGATCGAAATTTGTTCTCTTGTGAATGTTTTTAGTTTTAAATTTATGTTTTTCTTTATTTCCTTTATTGAAGTGGGACCAACCCTATGATATTGTGGTGTGCTCCAGGAGTCTCTTTTTGCTTGTCAAATTTGTTCTATGAGCACAGCTCTTACTAGTTTGCAATTGAAAAAGTTCTATTATTGATGTTATTTTTAAAAAAACCCGTAGGCCCTATTGTGTTCACACAGCGTTCTTAAGCAATTGGTGTCTACCATAAACTCTGTGCTTAATGTTATTTGTCGAAGTTTTTAGGAAGGGGATATCTTTGCTGCATCTATGATCAAATTCAAAAATTTATCATTCATGGTTTTCTCCAACAGGTTGAATTTAAACGTTTCTTGAGAAGGCGATCCGGTCTGTCTTTTTATGTTAAATTTAGGTGCAGGGGGTTCTTTGTAATACAAATAGGAAAACGGGTTGCTTCCCCAACGAGTCGTAAATGGTGTCCACAAGCATTTGGCGGGCTATTGTTAAGAGACCAGAGATATATCAAAAAGCTCAAATTACCGTTATTACCGTCCACCCATGTCGGACTACCATCATTCAAGAAAGGGCCCAGATCAAAATCATTAATAAAACCTAAGTACTTCCCCCCCTCTACTATCTGCCCCACAAAGGGGTTGAGCATTAAAATTTTTTATGTGGTAGACTCCTACAGAGCAAAAACTCATCATAGATTACCCTACTATCAGGTGGACAATAATGAACATATAGTCGATAAAGTGTTGATTTTTGTTTGCATGTAACCCAAACTTCAAGGTACAATCAATCGCCAGTAAAAGGGGGTTTTGGTGGATGTACATGGCGAGTTGCCTCCATCCTACCCTCTCGATCCTTCCGACACAGATGCTAGTTCCTCAGCAAAACGACTTTATCTGACATGAGGGTTTTAAATGCGTTTCTTGGGGAACTATAATGTTGGGAGCATAAGATGAGGCTGTAATCTATTGTCATTTCCTTTAATTCAAGAATTCGACATTTCCATTGTGTGATGGTTAGGTGAAGATTGATTTTGGAAGTGTTTTTGTCCGTTGGTTTTTAATTTTCTTTACCAGCCAGGGGAAAAAAACAAAAGGGGCCTAGTAGGAGCCGCCTGACGAGATATTGACCCAGAGTATGATTTGGTATAAACCTCATTATGATGCTGCTGCTTTTGTGTGGTTGATTCAGCATTTTTTTGAACTGTATTTTTCCCATCTTTAATCGGATTCATGATTTTTTAAACTGTTTCCATTAACTTTGCAGTATCTTTATCTTTAGCCGCAAGCTCCTGACTGATATTGTTTACACTGAGAGTGTTGTTAGTTGCTGTTGAAGTGTAGGAAGGATCAGGCTTGATTGTCAAACCCTTCAACTTTTCCTCTTGACTTTACGGTAACTAACATCATGCCCTCATATGGAAGCTAGTATTTCAGTCTTTTTCTTCAAGCTATTGTACTCCGGCAGAGCCAGATCGATGGGGACCTCCAGTTAGCACACTTGAAAGTGTTCTCATTACATTCAGTAGTGCCATGGGCTCCAGGACATTTATCAAAAGTAAATTTATTTGTATCTTTTCATTGCATCATAATGAGGTGTCCAAAATTTTGGTATCTGTTACAGTGCATTGTTTTTTGAATATAAGGTTGAATACACATAGATATCCAACTGTTACATACTCAGGAATTTTACTTGAAGCTAAAGTAAAAAATCACAATCTGTTTTTTGTTCGCACATTCTCGTCTTTTTTGGTCATGCAGTTCACATCCACTACTCTTTGGTCCTTCATATTTTCAAGAATTTTACTCTCCTCCATTGTGCTCAAAATCCTTGTTAAAGATTACTCCTTTATAGCTGTTTAAGCCGACAGGTAAATTTAACTTACAAATTATCAATCTGTATCAGTTTAATTAAGTCATTAACCTGGGAGTTAAATTGTACTTTTAGAAGGAGGCTACCATCTCGCAATTTATGGACAAAATCAAAATCGCCGTCTCCTTGATCATCAAGGACTTTCTTGATGAAGAAGGTGTCAACCTTCAAAAGCGATTACTTTTCATGCATACATTTGATGGTCAATACCTTGCATTGTTTTGAGGGCTTGCAAGGGGATCGAGTTATGTGGAGGAGATATCTTTACCGCCCAACTTACCCAAGTGAAGGACGGTAATTCAATGTCCAACCCCCAAGTGAATATAGGAGCCCACAAAGAAACTTCGGCATGCTCAGGAAAGTCACATGAAAGGAAAAGAAATCAGAAAAGATGAAGTGTGCCCAAAGGACGCCCCAGCTACTGGGCCTCCCTACACAGGGATCAAAGCCCACAAGGCTACCCTGATTTAGAAGATTGCTGTGTGTTTAAGATGGGGTGCTGAATACACCTACCTGTAGTCTCGTGGAACTTCAAAAACAAAGCACTGAGGTACAGGCAAAGCACAAAGTGCTGACAGTTCTGAAAATTATATGTTTACTCTATATATTCTGTGTTATAAACTCAGAAGCAATACGCCGGAGTGACAAGAGGTCCCAACACGAGGGTAGCTCATATGGCACAAGGCTTTTGATTTATTGCTTGCGCATCTGAAAAGGAAAGGGTCTGAACATATCAAATGTAATACATGGGTGTGGGAATATGACAATATTAATAGTATTATAAGAAAAACAAATTTCCCCACAATTTCCGGAAAGGGGGGGAAAACAGGAGCGACACTAGGCCTGTTTTTTTAACCCTTCTGGCGAGCATTGTTACCATTTTGTACAATTTCACGAAAAACCCTTTAAAAG
>NC_051391.1:12689860-12703955 GCF_015228065.2 Penaeus monodon | reverse complement strand
GGAAACCCCGGAAGGGGGCCCCAAAACCCACCTGGATTTTTTGGTGTTGAAGGAAACCCCGAGAGAAGCCCCATCTTGATATACTTCTTGAGTTTCTAATGAAGGATTTAAACGTCTAATAATGCCGAGGGGATGGTTGTTTTTCCCCCGGTTCGTGTGGGTCCCGATATACGGGGTTTTTTGGGTAAAACTTTTGGAAATAGTTGAATAATTTTCTTCTATGATCATATGAAAATAACAGGTGAAAATTTTTACATTGTGCTCCTAAACGAAAAAATTTAAGTACCTGCAAGATTGATATGAATGTATGTGAAGGCTGTATTTTCCATGTACAATATATTTGCATACAGGAGCGTTTAAACAGAACAATAAAAATGTAAAAAAAACAAAGCACTATTTTTTTTTGTCAATTCTGAGAACCAAAAGGCGTTTTTTTTAAACTCTACACCCCCCCTTCTCCGCTAATTAGAAAAAAAAATAGAGCGTTTTGGGGGATTATAGGCACATCTTACATCGAACACACCAGGCAACATCTGTATTTATTTTATTATTACTTTTAATAATCAGCAATGTTTATTCCACTGCGGCCCTGGCAATTCATTTTGAGGGGTAATTTGTCGTGCCCCCCTTTGCCATTGGATCCCCCTTTCCATACCAACCGGGGTTTCAGCGCGACGATTTTTCCACGGCGGGACTCCGCCAGCGACCCTTCGTTTTTTTCCCATAACGATATGTCGTTTTTTCATCGTGAGATCGGGTCACTGGGCAAAGCTTTTTTTTGCACACACACACACCCCATTATAGTATATACATAGAAAATTACACAACCACACACACACACACAATTATATATAATGAATATAAAAATTATATATATATATAATTATTATGAATATATATATATGTATTATATATATTTTAAAAATTATATAATAAAATTAATTTATAAATATATATATTATATATTAATATTTTATATATTAATAATATATATATAATTATATGACACACACACCAAAACCCACACACCCCACACAAACACACACACACACACACCACACACACACACACACACACACACACACACACACATTTTTTTATACCCGCAAATAATATAATACCCTCAAATGACATATGCCGGAAACTTTTTCCTTGTGTAGGGTAGGGGCATGTAAATTCCTCGGAGGCCTCACTTACCAAAAGGGGCCTTTAGGGGCCCCAAGGTGCCTTCCTATAAAGGGTGGGCATCTTTTGGGAAACCCCACTCCCCCTGAGTCAAATCGCCTATACTATAATTGTTGTTCCACGGAGAATTGGCCGTGTGGGATGTCCACGGGAAATCCTTAAGGGCCCCAGGATAAGGGGAGCATTTTTAGATAAAAAATAAAAAAATCCCCGTGTAAAGCCAGGAAAAAAAGGGAATGGATAGGCTAGCATAAGAAAGTACGGATGCAAAAGGGAGGGTAAAATGAAAAAAAAATATGCAGAGAAGACAAAGAGAGAAATGAAGTCAAGTGTAAACCACGGGGCTGCAATGATGTGGGGTGATGAAAATAAAATATGGCGGGTTCAGCTCCTATCTTAATGAAAGGTCATTAGGCTCAATACTTAGTTTTCCAGTGTTTTCAGACATCTTAGCTGGAGCTGTTGGCCATAGTATCAGTTCTTTATGTACAATAAAAAATGCCAGAGGGGAGGAAAGACTGGGCCCCGTGGTTCAGTAGAACAACAAAAGTAAAAGCCGCGGGAGGCCCGACGTCACGTTGAAACGTGGGAACACTTTAAATTTAAAAAAACAAAAATAAGATAAGACCGAAATATATGGCATTCAACGATTTTAAAAAGAGATAAATACATAAGAGGAAAAAAATACAAAAAAAAATTTTCCATCTCAATAAAACGTCAGTCAGCAAAAGCCCGCGGCACACCCGCAAGCACTGACGCAAACCCATGGAACACGTGTTTTGGCATACGTATGCAAAAAAGATTGCCCAAACCCTTGCAAAAATGTAAATCAACTTTTACTAAACACCCCCATTACATGGTACGAACTACGGTCCCCGAGAGCGCAGCAATTCAATACTCGTTTACTCAACACGCGCAGACACAACCACGCGCCAAAATACGAAAAAACCTTAAACCCCTACATATACACATACACATACTCTGATATATCATGTTATAGACCACGTACATTCTGTGCACGCAATGGGGGCGTATCCACACGGAACACAACAACGGACGAGCATCATCTAGGGTGGGGAGGGGGTGGGGTGCTGAGGGACTCTGTCCGCTTCACTTGTATTTTTCTTTTCTTATTAGTTTTTAGTTATTTTAGAGACCTGAGGTTTTGTGTATCACGTGTTTTTGATAGATCAGGCCATAAAAAAAATTGTCGATAAGGCACCGTAATACGAGCGAAAAAAAAAATATTTTATATTCTCCACACGCAGGTTTTTGGAAAACCGAGAACGGGAAAACAAATATTACACATTATACTGTCAGTAAAATGTTATTTGTTGAAAAGAAGAGATATGCACAAAAAGAATTATATTCAAATTCAAATACTTTATTCCATTATTTACAATGGTATTATTTTACATAGAAGTTATTTTACATTTACATGTAAATATAAGATACACATAGATTAATGATAGAAACATATAAGTCATGTTGATTCTTATATTTGAAACCTGATGTCACTGGTGATTTAAGAGACGTTCTTCTAATTTTTTTTTGAATGTATTAGAGTTTTGATATTTTGATTTTATTTGGTGATGTGTTCCAAATATGGGTCCCCGTGATAGTGTCTGCCGTGCCCTTACGTGGGTCTTTTGATGTGGAGAGAGTTTACCTGTCTTGTTTGGACAAAAGGTTTTATTACCAATGGTTTTGGGTAAAAACCCTTTGGGTAATTTTGTGAATTGTACGGAAGTGTCGTAGTTACATTTTCTTAAAAAGGAAAATAGAAAGGAGAAGACATAGAGAGAAATGAAGTCAAGTAAAAGAACCACGAGGCTGCATATGATGTGGGGTGTATGTATAAATGTAATCTGCAGGGTTCAGTCCTATCTTAATGAATACTTTTGGCGAATTTAGTTTGTTATGTGTGGGGTAATGTGGTCATACTTGTTACGTTTTTACCAACTGCTACTCTCGCAGCAAAGTTCTGTATTTTTTTGATTTTCTGAATGATTGTTTGTTGTGCCCCAGATATTTGAACAATAATTAATTATACTGAGAACTAGTGTTGTATAAACGGATATCCTAGTTTCAGTAGGGATCTTATTTTTATGTGACTTAGGTAAATTAGTGTGTCCATTACATTTCAGTAGACAGCTTACCTCTTAAACATGTTGTGTTTGGATAGTAGGTCATTTGTCTCCAGAAATATTGCCAATATTTTTTTTTCGATAACTTTAGATAGTATATGTAGCATGGTAATAGGGCGATAGTTATTGACTTCGTCGTGCTCTGGATTTGAAAACTGGGTTATATGCCATGTTTCCAAAGCGATGGAAATCACCATGACTAGAGATGTGTTAATGAATGACCGTTAAATAAGACTTTGCAGGTAGACTGTCTCTAATAAGCGAAAAGCAATGTCTCTGCTCCACAACTTAGTTTCACGCAGGTATTTTATTGTTAAGATTACTGTTGCTATTTCTAACACGCTCTGGTCTGAAGTTTGATAGTGCCTTTCCTACACGTATTTTCCTGAATATGGAAGCGTTTGTTGTCATATGTGAGGTGTCCAATTTTTAGGAAGAATCGCTAAATATTCGCACTAATTCTGGAATTTGATGATCTCGTGTGTTCTGGTTCGGACATTGTTTTAATTCTTTCCATGTTTTAGCAGAGTCTTTTTTTTATTGTAATTTATTTATAAATAATCAGTTTGGCTCCTTGTATAAAGTGATTTGACCTTTCTCTTTTTGTTTATAATTTTCTGGAGTGCATGTTGTGTCTGTCTTCTAAGGTATTATGAACGCTATTCTATCTGTTATACTCCCTGATGTTGTTTATCCATGGAGCAGGGGGACGTTACAGTTTTTGTAAAATGAGCAATGGCGTTATGCTGTCATTAATCACTTCTGTGAAGGCATTACCTGTTTGTCTAAATTACCTGATTGCAAAATTCTAGGTGATCTCTGGAAATTTATCGTTGGCATAATGACCGAGAGTCGAAGTTGGTTAATTCTCGGAACTTTTTTGAAGTGGTGGCGCTTTGATTTCTTAATTAAAGCGTCACGTTATGAGTTCGCGATCGGCAACATGGCATTGCGATAAGTTTGTAGGGACAGATGTCCAGTTCTGCTTGTGTTTTTACGATCAATTAATGACAAAGTTTTCTGTGACCTTGCTAGGTCTGACCATTGTTTCCTACATCTATTCTTAAGGAATTTGCATTAGGGCTTTGTGTAAATCATCGTTAAAATCGCCCTGGATGAAAGGAGGTTCTGTTAAATCACTCTTATAATTTTTTTTTTATATAATCAAAAGATTCAGAGGAACCATGGGGATGCCTATAGGCTGCGCCAGCAATGAATGACGGAAGCATATTGCATTGTATGTTAACTCAAATAAACTCTACATCTGCACTCTTTGCAGTTGTAGCGGATATCTCAATTGTTTTGAGAGCATCTCGTACATATATGGCAGACCCCCCCCCCCCCACACACACACACGCCTGCATCGCATCTATAAACAATGGAATTTGGTATTTTGATGAAAGCACTTAACATATCTTGGTGAAGTTACTTACATACATAATATATCAAGATTTCTCTCCATTATGAGCATTTCTATATCAAAATGTCCAAGGAGAGGATTAAGCATTAACGTGATCTATTTTCAGCATCTGTGATCTGACTGTCGGTCTTGCTGACGGCGGGGCCTTGTCAAACCCTTTGATCACTGTCGCACTTGTTTCTGTTTAGGAACACTTTGGCAATCCTTGGGAAGGTATCTGAATCTAAGAATAGCTCAGGCCTTATTTATTGGCCTCTAACAATTACCGTGAAGCTAGTGTAGTAGTTATGGCTCATCGTTGTCTTGTGGGCTTTTACATTTTATATATTTTCGAAGTTGTCCGAGAGGTGCTTTTCGATGTCTTCTTCGTTTGTGTCTGGATGGCAGCTGGTGATGTACAGGTACACTATCTCAGGCCGATCAGCTCCTACTAAGGGCTTTGGTGTCTATCGTTCCTCTCTTGTTTTTCTCCTTTGTTTCTTTGAAGTGACTTTGATGAAACCTTAATCTTCAGCATCTTCTGTTCTTTCTGCGTGGTTGTTATTAATCACGATCGTCGGCACTACTGGAACTGGGGGCTGCAGTGGGAGGCGGGACTCCTGGCACCTGCGTGATGAGTTGCATCACTCCATGGGGTGCAAGTTCCTTGTGATTGTTTTTCTTCTTCTTATGTCTTTCTAAAGCTTCGCCTAGGTGTTACTGGTGTGCCTGATTCGGTTTTCTTGTTGGCTGGTTGGCTGTTCAAGGACTGCTGAGGTGTTCTAGTCCTCAGGGAGGCTGGCAAGTCAGCAAGGACGCACGCCTGCTCGCTCGCTGCGGGCGCGGAGAGAGGGGAGATGGGTGGGAGGGGAATGGAGCTGGGAGGGTCACTGGTCACGAGTCCAGCAGGCAGGGATAGTGTGGAGGGGATTCCTGGGTGGAGGTAGAGGGCATTCTGCTAGGGGGAGGAGATGCGAGTGGGAAAGATTGGTAGGAGCATTGGTCAAGGGCGGGAGGAGGGGAAGTGCTGCCTCTTCGCATTCCTGCTTCTGCCTTATCGTCTTGTTTAATATTGCCTGTTGTTCGGAGAACATTCCGGTTAACAGATCAGTTTTGTTTTCTATAAAATTTTCGTTGTGCAGGAAGGTCCTTGGTGTGTCTGTGTTTTTTGTTTTTTAGGCTTTTGGAAGAATTTTGGTGGCGTCCACTTCGGGGTTGGGGGGTTAGTTGTTGTTGTTGTGAACACCACGTTCTCATTATTTACACATTGGTCTATCATGGTGTGCACAATGATGTTTATCATCTTGACCCTACTCGTGTTTCTAGGTTTTCTGGAGTCTGTTATGCTAATTATTATAGTCTGTTGTAAGATGGTAAGATCATGTAAATAAATGTACTTGATTGAAATAGACAAGGAGTATGAATATGAGAAACTAATGCAACAATAATGACCGTAATAATCACGATGAAGAGCGTGGTGACAGTTAAAATATCGTTATATATATATATATATATATATATATAATATATATTATATATATATATATATATATATATATATATATATATATATATATATATATATATACACATATATACACACACATGAACACACACACACACACACACACACACACACACCACAGAATATATGTATATATATATATATATATATATTATATATATATATATATAATATATATATATATATTATATATATATATATATAATATATTATATATATATATATATATATATATATATATATATATATATATATGTACGTATGCATGTATACATGCACACTCACACACACAACACACACACACAACACACACACACACACACACACACACACACACACCACACACACACACACACACGCACACACGCAGACACACAGTCACACACGAACGAACACACACACACACACACACACTATTTACCATGATTTATCATTATCAAAACTGTATATCTATGTGTGTGCGTGAGAGAGCCTTAGAACAATAATACCAAACCTTACAACTGTGTTTTATCGTAAGTGTTTTCACACCCACAGGCTCACACAGGTTGTCAATCAATAATCCTGTCAGTAATAGCACCTATCATAGTGTTTGGGCGTCAATTCAGGAAAGATGCAAGGAGGGAAAGTGGTATTTTCTGTAAAATTATCGTATTGTCTTTTGTGTCTATGAATTAATACCGTAGAGAAGAAAAAACACCGAATCTTTAAGCCTAAGAAGCTACTTCAGGTTCAGAGCAGTATATATCTTTGGCACTGGGGACTGCAAAATAGGTCGCTGCCAACTTACTGCTTTAATAATATACACATGTCAGTTAGTATTACACTTAATGCACTGTATCCTCTAAATTATTCCCGTCGAGTGCCTTGGAGATTGTTTGTAAAATCTTGCTATCATAATGGTAATGTCCCTGAAATCAGGTAAATGCTCAAGCCATAGGCAAGTAGACTGGTGCTATTGAGTAATACAGACGGATCCCTACTCTCATCTTGCAAAGGTTTGGGAAAAAATGTGGCGGCACCAACATACGCCAAGTTTACCGCCAGCTATTGTTCACACACACTGTTTCCTGTCTTCAAGAGTCAGAGCTGGTATGCTCATCTATCTTCTTTTCAATCAGATTGGTTTCCAATAGGGAATTCAAGGTAACCTGATCAAGCCCCTCACCGCGTCACTGCAGTGGAGAGGCATGGGGTCCCAATGACCTGGTAGCCCAAATAAGAAGGCTATCTATAATGGAGGGGGCATCAGTGAGAGAGGTGACAAAATAGTTCCTAGGTGCACCAAAGCCTATGAGAGATGTTACATCCCTCCCTCTTAGCCCAAGGAGAACTTGCAAATGGGGGACAAGAATTAGAGATTTTAGTGATGTATGATGTGCCCTGCTAATAGCTACATAAGTCTTTGGGCCAGTTAGATGGGTGGTTGAACTAGGCTTGGTCAGTCAGTTGGCTGGTTATTATGACTAGAGTCGAGTGGGTACTGTCCAGTCAGCAGTGCTCTGGTTCCATGCCTGCAAGTGGTAATGGGTGGTGTTTGTTTGTGTATGTACCCTACCTCAGGGACTTTATCCCCCAATATGACCTTCACCATATTGGATTTGTATTGATGATATGAAAGTACAATCTTAGTGATCGTACAAGCCCTCTACCGTAATATTCTTTTGTTATTTCATTATTATTACCATCATTATTAAGATCATATTCATTACTACACCATTATAATAATCCTACCCTCCTCTTCTCACTCTACCTGTCGCACCAGACAATCTAAACGTTCCATCTCCTACCACATCCTCCGGTACACCCACCTCTCCCTCTGTTCCTCGGACGTCGATTCCCTCTTCTCTTCCATATAAGAAAACCTCTGTTTCTCAGACCTCCCCCCAACTCCCCCCCAGAAACTCTTGAAGACATCCAAAACTTCCTATACATGACTCAAGAGAAAGCTCCTCTCCCTCATCCACCCTCTAATCCCTACATTCGTATTCGCTCTACATTCAAAGTATTTGCCGGCCGATATCCATCTTCCTCCTGGCCAAGTTCCTCCTACCTCTCTTCCTCCCAGTCTCCCCCTAAAATACCCCATCCTCTCCTTCTCCATGTGTATCACCATTTCCTCTTTCTTCCCTATTATCCTCTCTACATCTTCTCCGGATCCCTCCCCTCCTGACATTCTTCCTGATACTTCACCATCTTCCCCTCTTCCCTTATCTCGTTCCCTGGATTCTTCTCCTACTTCTACAACTACAATCTCTCCCCGTATTACCCTTTGGTTGCTTCATAATGGGTCTTTTGCAGTGTTACTCTCCCTTCCTCTGTGTTACTCTCCCTTCCTCAGTGTTACTCTACCTTCCTCAGTGTTACTCTCCCTTCCTCCGTTTGATCTGATCGTCGTATACCTTTGACCCTTCCTCCTTTTGCTCCCTCTCTGTACCCTTTTCACTACCATTCTATCCTACAGCGTCCTACAACCTTTGACATCTAACACATCTTATCCTATACTCTGCCATAGTGCTCTATGACCTTTGATGTCTAGCACATTTATTGCTTCTAACCATATATATATATATATATATATATATATATATATATATTATATATATATATATATATTATATATATATATATGTGTTGTATATTATATACATATATATATATATATTATGATATATGTACTATGCATGTATACACAAATGTATGATCACACACCAAACACACACACACATCCACACTACACACACATACACACACAGTATGGATGTATGTCATACACACACACACATGTATACAATATGTATATATGTATAATATATATATATATAATATGTATATTGTATGTATGATGTATGTAGTATGTATGTATGTATGTATGTAGTATGTAACACCACATGTATGTATGATGTATGATGTAGTATGTATTATGCACACACACACACACACATGTACGTATGCATGTATGCCCTGTATGTATGTATGTATGTATGTATGTATGTATGATGTATGTAGATGTATGTATGTATGTATGTATGTATGTATGTATGTATGTGTATGTATGTATGTATTAGTATTGTTGTAGATGTATGAGCACAACACGGACCACTACACCTACCACATGCATATATATATACATATAAATATCATTAAATATATCTATATATCATATATATATAGTATATGTAATGTATAACATGTATTATGTATGTATATATGTTGTATGTATGCATATACTACTCACTATATACATACTCGTTTCTGCCATTTACCTAACGCTGGATACCCTTTACCCCCAGTCGACGTGGCAAGCAAAACACAAACTCCCTCTACAATAAATAACCAAACTGCAAAAAACTCTATTCTTCTCTCAGAACATACGTTACATAAAAGAAATTCTCGAGATGATGTGTTATTATATTTCTATTCGTATCTTGTATACAAGTGTCATTATTCTTGCTACGTACATGTTCACGATCCAGTTATCTTATAGAGTTATGTGGCAATGTTAGCTGTATATGGCGATATAAAAGAAAAAATTGATTTTAATTTCTTCCTTCTTTTCTTCAACATCTTGGAAGTGGAAGAAGAAAGAGATTACATATTTCCCCCACTTTCTTAAAGTACCTCAGATTTCTACTTTCTTAAGATATTAATGTAAATAAATGTCATGTGTCTCCTTCACACACTTTATTTCTATTTTCCTCATTTCTCGTTGCGGACATAATAAGAACCCTTATGCAGATACCACATCCTTGTAGCCCGACGCCCATTTCAATTTTCGGCAAGAGTGGTAAAGGTGCGTCTACTTCGAGCGACTGTGTGTGTGTGTGTGTGTGTGTGTGTGTGTGTGTGTGTGTGTGCGTGTGTGTGTGTGTGTGTGTGTGGACGTGCAGGATTACCTTTCGCCATTCTCCATCGCAATCTGGTCCACACTAGCTCTCCCTCTACCTCGAAGTGGGCACCTATGCTGTTCCTTGTGTCTCCAGTGAAAGGCAATACTTTGGTGAAACAGGTGCCAGTCTCATTAAGCGTCTGTCTCAGCATAAATACGCTGTATTCATGGTACACAACAACAATATATATATATATATATATATATATATATATATATATATATATATATATATATATATATATATTATATATATAATCATCGGAGGGCTAACGTCGACGGGGGCGCATGGCCACATCCACCCTTCGCTTCCAGCCATGGGGTTACCTCACGGCAAACTTCCATCTCTAGTCCTCGTGCCAGGCCTGGTCGAGTTGCCCAATCCATGACCTCCTAGGTCGTCACACAGGCCTCCTCCACCCAGGACAGTCTCGCAAAGGGGCAACCTGATGGGCAGGGTCATCCACAGGTAAACGAGTTAGGTGCCCATATAGTCTGAGTTGGCGATCCCGGATTATGCAAGTAACGGGGTTCATGCCAGTCTTACGGTATAGCCATTGGTTGAACCTATGGTCCTGCAACTGTATCCCATGATCCGGCGTACAAACTTGTTACTAAAGGCATCAAGACGTGACTAAGGTTCCCATAGAGCAAAACTGGCAGTATCATGGCCTTGCAGACATGTAGCTTTGTCCTCCTGCATAGGTACCGACATCCTGCTGTCAGGCCAATCTGTCTACAGACTTCTTGGTCTGACAGCTCAGAACATGGACTTTGCTATATAAAGCTCTCTGTGACTTCAACGTCCTCACCAGAAGCATCTAATGGCTGAACAGGTTCCCCTAACAGGTCCCCAAAATCCTGGTCCGTGCCCTTGGTTCTGGAGACCTCTAGGCCCAAGGGATTCGCCTCATTTCTGAATGTATCAAGAGCCACCATCAGTGATTCCAAAGACTCAGATAGGATAGCAACACCGTCGGCAAAGTCTCTACCCATTATCCAGTTCATGCAAGTGTTGAAAAGTGTTGGTGCAAAAACACAGCCTTGCCTCACCCCTGAGTTAACAGGAAGAAGTTTGACAGGCCCCCATCACACTTTACAGAACTTTCAGTATCAGTATATTGGCTTGATATTAAACCAATAATCCGTGTTGGGATTGCCCTGTGTCTCACGATCTCCCATAATGTTTCGTGATGCACTGAGTGAAGCACCTACTTGAGGTTGATGTAGGCTGCAAGCAGCCCACAAACAATCAGGGTGAAAACCTTACTTGGTATATTGTGATGCCACAGTATTTGCTACAGCCCCATCAATCCCCTTTCCCCTTCCAGAGATCAACAGATCAGGGGGAATGGAACCAGACTCCCAGATGGCAGTCAAAACTGCATATGAGTAACATGTTATAGATTCGCCCCCAGCCTTTAGCAATTCATATGCCTGAAGTTTTCCCACCCTTTAGCTTAGAGATCGCCTTCCTTATCTCAGTTAGGGTAGGAGTTTCCTTGCTGAGGGGTGGGTCTGGCACATGTATTGTGACACCACTTGAATCCAAACTACTGTTGGAGGGTCTATCTGGTACAGCTGCTTAAAATACTCAGCCCAACATTTACGAACCCCAACATGATCTGAGATGATCTGTCCATCCACTGTGGACTGCAGTCATCTGCAGGGAGGCTTGGAGTTCAGATTTCTCAGGGCTTGGTAGGCAGGGCGGAGAAATGACCTTCAACCTCCTCAGCAAGATTCTTGATGAACTATTCCTTGTCCCTTCTCAGCAGTGTCTGAGCCCTGCACACCAAGGAAGGGCCCAAATCCTGTTTTGCTTTTTTTTTTAACCTTTTACACGCATCGTGGTTCCCAAAATTTTCTCCAGTGAAATAAAAAATTCTGCCTTGCCCTCGGGCTTTTGCCAATGGACTCCTCTGTTTACTTTAAAGTAAATTTGCACTTCACGGACTCCCAAAGAGTTTACGGGGCCCCTCAGGTTTTCGAGTTCTGAAACAGATTAGACATGCCATGGTGAACCCCCGAGAACCCCCCCTTTTCCCTTAATCTGTCCAATTTAAAACACCCTGGAGTGGCCAAAGGAGAGGGGGGGAGTTTTTAAAATGAACCCTTAGGGGGGTACAACCAGTGGGGGGGGTTTTATGGGCCGCGCCACAAAAATCGGCTCCTCGGTACCCCCCTGCAGTTCCCGGGGGATCCTTTAGGGTGCTGACAAAATTGGTCGCAGTACCCATTTGCAGTACCATAACAGCGGTGTTTGGGGTTTGGAGTGCTGATAAACCAAAAGCCAAAAAAATCCTCAATCCTGGGGCCCAGGGAAAGTCCTGGGAAAAGGGGGCATGTTCCTCACAGGCTGGGGATCAGTTTTTCCCGAAAAAAAAGGGGGCCAATGGACATCTCATAGCCGCCCCGTTACAGCCGGATACCATAATGAAAACACCTTTGTACAAGAGAAACATTTGCTGGGGGGATTTTTCCCGCCCCATGAGAATTTGAGGAGAAAAGCCCTTTTTTCCCCTCATGTTTTCCCAAAATGGAAAAAGCGTGCACAGTATAAGAGACACGAAGGGCCCAAAAACATACTTCGTCTCCAAAGCCCTTTAAGCTTTTCAACTTGGGGTTTCCCCTAGTACCGCAGTTTTAAGACTGAGATGGCTATGGCTACTTTCCCCGAATGGTGGGGCCATCGCCCCCGGGCCCCACCAAATAGTAGGTTTTCCCTTTCCCATACTGATTGTCCCACTGGGAATTCTTCTCACCTCCGGAAAGGGGAAACCCAACCCCAAAACCCCAACTGCTTCAGTTCTCTGATAGCAGGGGTTTTCCGCTCATCCTTTCCACAAAACGCCAAACCCCCGCTACCCCTTAATAAAGGGGGGGGCAGGTTTGGGGGGCTAAAAGACCACCTTTGGGGGCTTTTTAAGGGCGATTTCCCATTGAAATTTACAAAAGACCCAATTTTCTTCCGGGGGTGGGAATGAGCCGGGGGCATTGAAAGCAGCCCCCTTTCCCGGGTTTTTTTTCAGAATTTTTTTTTTTTTGGGGAGTTTTCTCAAAATGGGATTCATAATAAGCAGATGTAATCGTTTCCCTTTCTCTTGAGGAATCAACCAAAAAAAATTCCCCCTGCATCCCAAAGACAGTGGGCCCAAACCTTTCCCCTTTAAAGTGACGTTTATGGCCCCCACTGCGGGGGCTCATCTTCAATTTCGTTTCTTTTCCCCTTCTGGAAACCTTTCTTATCCATTTTTAAGGGTTTTTGATTTCTTTGGGGCATTGGGCACCAAAACTTTTTTTCCAAATGTCAAAGATTTTTCCTAATTTTTCCCAACGAGTTTTTACCAAAGAATTTTAAAGGGTTTTTTTCCCGGCCTCGATTTTGGGGGGATTTCATGTTCCCAAAAAAGGTTCCGTGACTTCCAAATGCATTTAAGGGTTTATGTTTTGGTTGATGTTTAGTTTATGTTAATGGTTATTGAATAAAAACCTTCCCCAAAGATTATTACAAACTTTTTTCCCCAAAATTTCTGAAACCCCCCCTTGTTGTATATTATATATATATATTTTTATATATTTTTATATATATTTTAATATATATTAAAATATATATATATAAAATTTTATTTTATATTTATGGGTGGGGTGTGTTTAAAATTTATATATATTGTTATATATTATTATATATATTATATATAATATATAAAATTTTAAAAGAAAAAAATTAAAAAAAATATATAAGTATAATTTTAAAAGGGACATATTTTATTATAACTAACTAACTAAAATAATATATTTTATATATATATATATATATTTAAAAATTATATAATTTAAACCAAAATAAAGATTGTAAAATTAAAATATATGTAATAAAATATATATTTTTATTTTTGTTTATATTATTTTTAAAAGGGTGGGTGTGTGCGCCACACAAAAAAACAAAAACA
>NC_051391.1:12681100-12689760 GCF_015228065.2 Penaeus monodon | reverse complement strand
TTGCCGAAAATTGAAATGGGCGTCGGGCTACAAGGATGTGGTATCTGCATAAGGGTTCTTATTATGTCCGCAACGAGAAATGAGGAAAATAGAAATAAAGTGTGTGAAGGAGACACATGACATTTATTTACATTAATATCTTAAGAAAGTAGAAATCTGAGGTACTTTAAGAAAGTGGGGGAAATATGTAATCTCTTTCTTCTTCCACTTCCAAGATGTTGAAGAAAAGAAGGAAGAAATTAAAATAATTTTTTTTCTTTTATATCGCCATATACAGCTAACATTGCCACATAACTCTATAAGATAACTAGATCGTGAACATGTACGTAGCAAGAATAATGACACTTGTATACAAGATACGAATAGAAATATAATAACACATCATCTCGAGAATTTCTTTTATGTAACGTATGTTCTGAGAGAAGAATAGAGTTTTTTGCAGTTTGGATATTTATTGTAGAGGGAGTTTGTGTTTTGCTTGCCACGTCGACTGGGGGTAAAAGATATCCAGCATTACGTAAATGGCAGAAACGAGTATGTATATATTCAGTAGTATATGTATACATACATACATATATGCATTTAACATTTACATAACGGTAGGTTCATATTTAAACCGCCGTGGTCAAGCATGATATTTAATTGTATTTTCATGTTGTATGCTACTTGGAGTGAGTAGTGGTAGGGTCCAGTTCCTTCACGAGATACGTGTACATACATACAACATACATACATAATACATACATACATACATACATACATACATACATACATACATACATACATACATACATACATGCATACATACATGTGTGTGTGTGTGTGTGCATACATACATACATACATACATACATACATACATACATACATACACATACATACATACATACATACATACATTACATACATACATACATACATGTGTGTGTGTGTGTGTGTGTGTGTATGAACATATATACATAATGTGTGTATGTGTGTGTGTGTGTGAACATACATACATAATGTGTGTGTGTGTGTGTGTGTGTGTGTGTGTGTGCATACATACATTTGTGTATACATGCATAGTACATATATTCATACATATATATATACATATGCATGTATATACATATACACACACGCGCATATATATATATATATATATATATATATATATATATATATATGGTTAGAAGAAATAAATGTGCTAGACACCAAAGGTCACAGAGCACTATGGTAGAGCATTGTGGTGAAAAGGGTGGAGATGAGTTAACGATTAGGATAAGATGTGTTAGATGTCAAAGGTTGTAGGACGCTGTAGGATAGAATGGTAGTGAAAAGGGTACAGAGGGGGAGCAAAAGGAGAAAGGGTCAAAGGTATACGACGATCAGATCAAACGGAGGAAGGGAGAGTAACACTGAGGAAGGGAGAGTAACACTGAGGAAGAGAGAGTAACACTGAGGAAGGGAGAGTGACACTGCGAAAGACCCATTATGAAGCAACCAAAGGGTAATACGGGGAGAGATGGTAGTTGTAGAAGTAGGAGAAGAATCCAGGGAACGAGATAAGGGAAGAGGGGAAGATGGTGAAGTATCAGGAAGAATGTTAGGAGGGGAGGGATCCGGAGAAGAGACAGTGTGACTAAGGAGTCACGGACCTCACATGGGGAGAGGAAATGGAAAAGAGGAATGGTGATACACATGGAGAAGGAGAGGATGGGGTATTTTAGGGGGAGATTGGGAGGAAGAGAGGTAGGAGGAACTTGGCCAGGAGGAGGATGGATATCGGCCGGCAAATACTTTGAATGTAGAGCGAATACGAATGTAGGGATTAGAGGGTGGATGAGGGAGAGGAGCTTTCTCTTGAGTCATGTATAGGAAGTTTTGGATGTCTTCAAGAGTTTCTGGGGGGGAGTTGGGGGGAAGTCTGAGAAACAAAGGTTTTCTTATATGGAAGAGAAGAGGGAATCGACGTCCGAGGAACAGAGGGAGAGGTGGGTGTACCGGAGGATGTGGTAGGAGATGGAACGTTTAGATTGTCTGGTGCGACAGGTAGAGTGAGAAGGAGGAGGGGTAGGATTATTATAATGGTGTAGTAATGAATATGATCTTAATAATGATGGTAATAATAATGAAATAACAAAAGAATATTACGGTAGAGGGCTTGTACGATCACTAAGATTGTACTTTCATATCATCAATACAAATCCAATATGGTGAAGGTCATATTGGGGGTTAAAGTCCCTGAGGTAGGGTACATACACAAACAAACACCACCCATTACCACTTGCAGTCATGGAACCAGAGCACTGCTGACTGGACAGTACCCACTCGACTCTAGTCATAATAAACCAGCCAACTGACTTGACCAAGCCTAGTTCAAGCCACCCATCTAACTGGCCCAAAGACTTATGTAGGTATTAGCAGGGCACATCATACATCACTAAAATCTCTAATTCTTGTCCCCCATTTGCAAGTTCTCCTTGGGCTAAGAGGGAGGGATGTAACATCTCTCATAGGCTTTGGTGCACCTAGGAACTATTTTGTCACCTCTCTCACTGATGTCCCCTCCATTATCAGATAGCCTTCTTATTTGGGCTACCAGGTCATTGGGACCCCATGCCTCTCCACTGCAGTGACGGCGGTGAGGGGCTTGATCAGGTTACCTTGAATTCCCTATTGGAAACCAATCTGATTGAAAGAAGATAGATGAGCATACCAGCTCTGACTCTTGAAGACAGGAAACAGTGTGTGTGAACAATAGCCTGGCGGTAAACTTGGCGTATGTTGGTGCCGCCACATTTTTTCCCAAACCTTTGCAAGATGAGAGTAGGGATCCGTCTGTATTACTCAATAGCACCAGTCTACTGCCTATGGCTTGAGCATTTACCTGATTTCAGGGACATTACATTATGATAGCAAGATTTTACAAACAATCTCCAAGGGCACTCGACGGGAATAATTTAGAGGGATACAGTGCATTAAGTGTAATACTAACTGACATGTGTATATTATTAAAGCAGTAAGTTGGCAGCGACCTATTTTTGCAGTCCCCAGTGCCAAAGATATATACTGCTCTGAACCTGAAGTAGCTTCTTATGCTTAAAGATTCGGTGTTTTTTCTTCTCTACGGTATTAATTCATAGACACAAAAGACAATACGATAATTTTACAGAAAAATACCACTTTCCCTCCTTGCATCTTTCCTGAATTGACGCCCAAACACTATGATAGGTGCTATTACTGACAGGATTATTGATTGACAACCTGTGTGAGCCTGTGGGTGTGAAAACACTTACCAGTAAAACACAAGTTGTAAGGTTTTGGTAATTATTGTTCTAAGGCTCTCTCACGCACACACATAGATATACAGTTTTGATAATGATAAATCATGGTAAATAGTGTGTGTGTGTGTGTGGTGTGTGTGTGTGTCTGTGTGTGTGTGTGTGTGTGTGTGTGTGTGTGTGTGTGTGTGTGTGTGTGTGTGTGTGTGTGTGTGTGTGTGAGTGTGCATGTATACATGCATACGTACATATATATATATATATATATATATATATATATATATATATATATATATATATATACATTATAATATATATATATAATATATATATTATATATATATATATATATATATATATATATATATATATATATATATAACGATATTTTAACTGTCACCACGCTCTTCATCGTGATTATTACGGTCATTATTGTTGCATTAGTTTCTCATATTCATACTCCTTGTCTATTTCAATCAAGTACATTTATTTACATGATCTTACCATCTTACAACAGACTATAATAATTAGCATAACAGACTCCAGAAAACCTAGAAACACGAGTAGGGTCAAGATGATAAACATCATTGAGCACACCCTGATAGACCAATGTGTAAATAATGAGAACGTGGTGTTCGCAACAACAACAACTAACCCCCCAACCCCGGAGTGGACGCCACCAAAATTCTTCCAAAAGCCTAAAAAACAAAAAACACAGACACACCAAGGACCTTCCCTGCACAACGAAAATTTTATAGAAAACAAAACTGATCTGTTAACCGGAATGTTCTCCGAACAACAGGCAATATTAAACAAGACGATAAGGCAGAAGCAGGAATGCGAAGAGGCAGCACTTCCCCTCCTCCCGCCCTTGACCAATGCTCCTACCAATCTTTCCCACTCGCATCTCCTCCCCCTAGCAGAATGCCCTCTACCTCCACCCAGGAATCCCCTCCACACTATCCCTGCCTGCTGGACTCGTGACCAGTGACCCTCCCAGCTCCATTCCCCTCCCACCCATCTCCCCTCTCTCCGCGCCCGCAGCGAGCGAGCAGGCGTGCGTCCTTGCTGACTTGCCAGCCTCCCTGAGGACTAGAACACCTCAGCAGTCCTTGAACAGCCAACCAGCCAACAAGAAAACCGAATCAGGCACACCAGTAACACCTAGGCGAAGCTTTAGAAAGACATAAGAAGAAGAAAAACAATCACAAGGAACTTGCACCCCATGGAGTGATGCAACTCATCAGCAGGTGCCAGGAGTCCCGCCTCCCACTGCAGCCCCCAGCTCAAGTAGTGCCGACGATCGTGATTAATAACAACCACGCAGAAAGAACAGAAGATGCTGAAGATTAAGGTTTCATCAAAGTCACTTCAAAGAAACAAAGGAGAAAAACAAGAGAGGAACGATAGACACCAAAGCCCTTAGTAGGAGCTGATCGGCCTGAGATAGTGTACCTGTACATCACCAGCTGCCATCCAGACACAAACGAAGAAGACATCGAAAAGCACCTCTCGGACAACTTCGAAAATATATAAAATGTAAAAGCCCACAAGACAACGATGAGCCATAACTACTACACTAGCTTCACGGTAATTGTTAGAGGCCAATAAATAAGGCCTGAGCTATTCTTAGATTCAGATACCTTCCCAAGGATTGCCAAAGTGTTCCTAAACAGAAACAAGTGCGACAGTGATCAAAGGGTTTGACAAGGCCCCGCCGTCAGCAAGACCGACAGTCAGATCACAGATGCTGAAAATAGATCACGTTAATGCTTAATCTCTCCTTGGACATTTTGATGATATAGAAATGCTCATAATGGAGAGAAATCTTGATATATTATGTGTGTGAAACGTAGCTTCACCAAGATATGTCAAGTGCTTTCATCAGAATACCAAATTTCAATATTTATAGATGCGATGCAGGGCGTGTGTGTGTGTGGGGGGGGGGGTCTCCATATATGTACGAGATGCTCTCAAAACAATTGAGATATCCGCTACAACTGCAAAGAGTGCAGATGTAGAGTTTATTTGAGTTAACATACAATGCAATATGCTTCCGTCATTCATAGCTGGCGCAGCCTATAGGCATCCCTATGGTTCCTCCGAATCTTTTGATCATATAAAAAAAGTTATAATAGAAATGTTATTTAACAAGAAACCTCTTTTCATCCAGGGCGATTTAAACGATGATTTAAATAAGCCTAATGCAAAATTAATTAAGATAATTAGGAAAAAAAAGGGTCAAGACCTACAAGGATCACAGAAAACACTTTGTCATTAATTGATGTAATAATAACAAACAGAACTGACATCATTCCCTATAAAAACGTTATCGCATGCCATGTTGCCGATCGCGAACTCATAACGGTGACGCTTAATTTAACGAAATCAAAGCGACCACCACTCAAAAAAAGTTTCCGAGAATTAACCAACTTCGACTCTCGGTCATTATGCCAACAGATAATTGCCAGAGAATCAACTCTAGAAATTTTGCAATCAGGTAATTTAGACAAACAGGTAAATGCCTTCACAGAAGTGATTAATGACAGCATAGACGCCATTGCTCCATTTTTACAAAAACTGTAAGACGTCCCCCTGCTCCATGGATAAACAACATCAGGGGAGTAGTAACAGATAGAAATAGCGTTCATAATACCCTCTAGAATGACAGACACAACATGGCACTCCAGGAAAATTATAAACAAAAAAAGAAAAGGTCAAATCACTTTATACAAGGAGGCCAAACTGATTATTTTATAAATAAATTAACAAATTAGAAAAAAAAGACTCTGCTAAAACATGGAAAGTAATTAAAACAATTGTGCCGAACCAAAACTCACAGAGATCATCTAAATTCCAGAATTAGTGCGAATGAATTTAACGATTTCTTCGCTAAAATTGGACACCTCACATATGAACAAACAAACGCTTCCATATCTCAGGAAAATACGTGTAGGATAAGGCCACTAGCCAATACTTTCAAGACCAGAGCGTGTAGAAATAGCAACAGTAATCTTAACAATAAAATACCTGCGTGAAACTAATGTTGTGGGAGCAGATGACATTGCTTTTCGCTTTATTAGAGACAGTCTACCTGCAAAGTCTTTTATTTAACGGTCATCATTAACACATCTCTAGTCACTGGTGATTTCCTATCGCTTTGGAAACATGGCATAATAACACCAGTTTTCAAATCCGGAGACACAGACAAAGTCAATAACTATCGCCCTATTACCATGCTACCTTTACTGTCTAAAGGTCTCGAAAAAAAATCGTAGCTGACCAATTGACAATATTTCTGGAGACAAATGACCTACTATCCAAAACACAACATGGTTTAAGAGGTAAGCTGTCTACTGAAATGTAATGGACACACTAATTTACCTAAGCACATAAAAAATAAGATCCCTGCTGAAACTAGGATATCCGTTATACAAACACTAGTTCTCAGTATAATTAATTGTTGTTCAAATATCTGGGGCACAACAAACAAAGGTCACATTCAGAAAATCCAAAAATTACATAACTTTGCTGCGAGAGTAGCAGTTGGTAAAAACGTAAACAAGTATGACCACATTACCCCACACATAAACAAACTAAATTCGCCAAAAGTATTCATTAAAGATAGGAGCTGAACCCTGCAAGATTACATTTATACATACACCCCACATCATATGCAGCCTCGTGGTTCTTCTACTTGACTTCATTTCTCTCTTATGTCTTCTCCTGCATATTTTCCTTTTAAGAAAATGTAACTACGACACTTGCGTACTAATTCACAAAATTATCCAAGGTTTTTATCCAACCATTGGTAATACAACCTGTGTCCAAACAAGACAGGTAAACTCTCTCCACATCAAAAGATCACGTACAGGGGCACGGCAGACACTATCACGGGGACCCATGATTTGGAACACATCACCAAATAATATCAGAAATATCAAAACTCTAATACATTCAAAAAGAAATTAGAAGAACGTCTCTTAAATCACCAGTGACATCAGGTTTCAAAATATAAGAATAACATGACTTATATGTACTATCATTAATTCTATGTGTATCTTATATTTACATGTACTGTAAAATAACTTTCTATGTAATAAGAATAACCATTGTAACTAATGGAATAAAGTATTTGAATTTGAATATAATTCTTTTTGTGCAATATCTCTTCTCTTTCAACAAATAACATTTTACTGACAGTATAAATGTGTAATATTTGTTTTCTGTTCTCGGTTACCAAAGACCTGCGTGTGGAGAATATATATATACTTTTTTTTCGCTCGTATTACGGTGCCTTATCAGACAATTTTTTTTATGGCACTGATCTATCGAAACACGTGATAGCACAAAACCTCAGGTCTCTAAAATAACTGAAACTAGATAAGAAAAGAAAAATACAAGTGAAGCGTGACAGAGTACTCAGCACCCCACCCCCTCCCCATCCTAGATGATGCTCGATCCGTGTGTTGTGTTCCGTGTGTGCATACGCTCCCATTGCGTGCACAGCATGTACGTGTGTCTATACGAGCATGAGTATATGCATGAGTATGTGTATGTGTATATGTATGTGTAAGTGTATTTACGTATGTTGGCGCGTGCGTGTGTGTCTGCGCGTGATTGAGTGAACGAGTATTGAATTGCGTGCGCTCTCTGGGACGCATGTAGTTCGTACGCTATGTATATGTGGGTGTTTATGTATAAGTTGTATTTACAGTTGCAATGGTTGGCATATGCTTGTTTGCATACGTATGCCAAAACACGTGTCTACATGGGCTTGCGTGCAGTGCTTGCGTGGGTGTGCGCGGTTGCGTTTGCTGACTGACAGTTGTATTGAGATGGAATATGTTTTTACGTATTTTATCCATCTTATGTATTTTATCTCTTTTTCACTCGTTGAATGCCATATATTTCGGTCTTATCTTATTCTTTGTTTTTAAGTTGAAAGTGTTCCCACGTTACGAACGTGACGTCAGGGCCTCCCGCGGTCTTTCTACTTTTGTTGTTCTACTGAACCACGGGCCGAGTCTTTCCTCCATCCTCTGGCATTTTTTATATGTATCATAAAGAACTGATACTACGTGGCCAACAGCTCCAGCTAAGATGTCTGAAAGCACTGGAAAAGCTAAGTATTGAGCCTAAGTGACAGTATTCATTACAGATAGGAGCTGAACCCTGCCATATTATATTTATACATACACCCCACATCATATTCAGCCTCGTGGTTCTTCTACTTGACTTCATTTCTCTTTTATGCCTTCTCCTGCATATTTTCCTTTCATTTTACCCTCCTTCTGCATCCTGTACTATTCTTATGCTAGCCTATCCATTCCTTTTCTCCCTGGACTTTACACGGTGATTTTATTTACTTTTTTTATCTAAATATGCTCCACTTAT
>NC_051391.1:12663600-12671100 GCF_015228065.2 Penaeus monodon | reverse complement strand
TTGATACATGAAAACATCAATCTATTCATCTGATAGAGAATAACAAGTGTCCGATTACCCATTACTTTTTATCGGTTTTTCTCACAGTTATGGCTTGGAAATTCAATACATTTTTCACACTTCTTTTTTCTCATTCTTTTGTGTCTTGGTTCTTCTCCTCTATTCTTACGCCCTCGCCCCTCTCTCTCTCTCTCTCTCTCTCTCTCTCTCTCTCTCTCTCTCCCTCTCCTCTCTCTCTTCCCTTTCCCTTCTCCTTCCCCTTCCCTTCCTCTCTCCCTCCTTCCCTCTCCCTTCCCTCTTTCCCCTCTCCTCCTCCTCCCCCTCTCTATCCCATCCTCTCTCCCCCCAACCCCCCCCCTCTCTCTCTCTCTCTCTACCTCTCTCTACCTCCCTACCTACCTACCCAGTACTGTGAAAACATGGCATCATAACACCCATTTTCAAATCAAGAGATGTAGAACAATTGAACAATTATCGTCCAATAACTGTACTTCCAGTGATATCTAAAGTACTAGAAAAAAAATACTTAGAATCTAATCACCATATTTCCGAAGCGCCTCATGGGTTTAGAAGTTATCCACTGTAACCTTATTAAAAATCACAAACAATATTTATGATAACACAGACAAGAATCAAATAAATCTACTCACTTTGTGTGATCTGTCAAAGGCATTTGACATTGTTAGCCATGATATCCTGCTTAACAAAATGAAAAATCATGGTTCACAAATTATATATCCACAAGAATGCAGTCAGTCAAAATTCTTAAAAATACGTCAACTAAGAAACCAGACTCTTTCGGTGTCCAACAAGGCTCCATATTAGGCCCGATCTTGTTCACTTTATTCATTAACGACCTATCAACCTTTGCAAACAACTGTCTCCTTGTCCAATATGCCGGTCACTCTCTGTTTCACGCTGCCTCTGTAAGCAATTTATACGATCTGATAAGAAATACACAACAGACTCTTACAGAAGCAAAGATGTATTTTAACAGCAACAGTCTAGAACTAAAACGTGATAAAACTCAATGCATCTTTATAGGCATTCGGCAAAACAAAGCCTAACACCCCCATCAACACAATCATAGAATAAGAAGGCAATCATATTAAATCAAACATTTCCGTGAAAAATCTAGGAGTACACCTGACTTTCGAAAGACACATGGACAAAAAAAAAAAAAAAAAAAAAAAAAAAAAAAATGGGCACACTGATATACCTAAATCACATAAAAAAAAATCCCCACTGAGACGAGAATCATTGTTGTACAAACCCTTGCACTCAGCATCATAAACTACTGTTCCAACATATGGGGTTCAATCAACAAAACTCAGATACAAAAAGCATTTATTTACATTGCAATAGGCAATGTAAATAAACATGACCACATAACCCCCACTTAAAAATAATAATAATAATAAAATAAATAAAAAAAAAATAATAAAATTTTCAAAGTTCAGCAAAACTGTTGATTTGATACATGTATACTCATTCATAAATTCATAAAGAGGCGACTATCCCCATTGGTTAATGCCCCTACACAGTTGATAACAAAACAGGCACTCAAACCTGACAGATTAACTCTCTGCACGTCAAAACGACATAAACGGAAACAGGGTCAAGGCATATGCAAATCTAAGGACCTGGGATCTGGAACAACCTACCAGAAAATATTAGAAACATCTACATGATTACTGTTAAAAAGAAATTAAAGGAGCATCTTTTAAATTGTCAATGGCATCAGGCAAATAAAGGCAAAGTCAAACCGTGTACCTCTATTTCTAATGATCTGACCATCTTATTTTACTTTATTTTATTTTATATCTTCCCTACCAATGTATTCACTATTTCTACTTATTCTGTACTGCTGTACGATGTCACTATCTACGTAAAAAGAAGAACCACTATAATTAATGGACAGTGTTTTGACTTTGACTTTGCCTCTCCCTCCTTCTCTCCCTCTCCCTCCTCTCTCTTCTCCCTCTCCCTCCTTCCTCCTCTCCCCTCTCCCTTCCTCCCTCCTTCCCTCTCCCCTCCTTCCTCCCTCTCTCCCTATCCCCCTTCTCTCCCTCTCCCTCCTTCTCTCCTTCTCCTCCTCCTCTCCTCTCTCTCTCTCTCCTCTCTCCTCCCTTCCCTCCCTCTCTCTTCTCTCTCCTCTCTCTCTCTCCTCCTCACTCCCCTCCCTCTCTCTCGCACTCCTCTCCTCTCTCTCTCCTCTCTCTCTCCTCATCTCTCTCTCTCTCTCTCTCTCTCTCTCTCTCTCTCTCTCTCTCTCCCTCCTCCTCCCTCTCTCTCCCTTCCTCCCTTCTCCTCTCTCTTTCTCTCTCTCCTCTCTCTCTCCTCTCTCTCTCCTCTCTCTCTCACTCTCTCTCTCACTCTCCCTCCCTCTCCTCCCTCCCTCCCTCCCTCTCCTCCTCCTCCCTCTCACTCCTCCCTCCTCCTCCTCCTCTCCTCCCCTCTCTCCTCCTCCTCCCTCTCACTCTCACTCCCTCCTCTCACTCTCACTCCCTCCCTCTCACTCTCCCTCCCTCCCTCTCACTCCTCTCTCTCCTCTCTCTCTCTCTCTCTCTCTCTCTCCTCGTCTCTCTCTCTCCTCCTCCTTCTTCCTCTTTCTCCTTCTTCTCCTTCTTCTTTCAACTTCTTTTTTCATCTTTTTTCAGCTTCTTCTCCTTCTCCCCTTTCTTCTCCTTTTCCTTCATTCTTATTATCATTCTTTTCCCTATCATTCACATTCTCCCTTTCCATCTCCCTTTCCTTTACATACATGTCTTAATTTTGATAACTTTCCTTCTCCTTTTTCTTTATCTTCCCCTTTGTTTCCCAAACTGGTAACTTCTTGTGGCCCATCATCTTTTGTACTTTTCGCTGCATGTGCCTTATCAAAGCAACAGATAAAAAAGGTAGAAAAGAAGGAACAAGGGGTATAAAAAATCAACATATTTAATTCATACCTATCTCCTATTACAACTCATTGCTTCACTCTCTCAAGCATACAGAAATTAATGGATATATCATACATGACTTTTTTGAGGGGGGGGGGTTCTTTTTGCATATTAACAGTTATCTTTTATTATCATACTTTCTTTCATTGATATGAGATCACTGTTAAAGTACTAACTAATGGTCAGTCATTAAACTCAATTAAATTTAGTGTATAAAAAATAGTAATATTGATAACAGATGATAATAAACACACTGAAGAAAAATCATAACAATAATAATATGACTGATAATAATAGTAGTTATTAAAAACAATATTGAAAAAATTAAAATATGAAAATAACAATAACAATAATAAAAATTAAAATAAATATGGCAGCATACAATAAATAAAAGCAAAATCAATGACAAATGATTACCTGACCTAAATGGCAAACCAACCTACTAACCCATTAAACCCTACTGTGACCAACCACAAGCACCATTTTGAGAATCGGCCATTAACGTCCACCAGCAGAGAGACACTGCAGGCTGCACGTGGGGGAGGCCAGACTAGAAATGCTACAGATACAAGGCAGTTTGGTGGGAAGCTTGAAGGAATCCCACTGCCTTGGAGATGATGGGTGGAGGGTGGGGAAGTGGGGCAAGGAAGAAGAGATTAAGTAAACAGTAATTGTGAAATGAAAGGAATTCTAATGGGGTCCCACCATCTTGGGGGGAGAAGGGCTAGGGAAGGAGAGTAGCAAAAAAGCCAAGGAAGACTGGGGCTAAAAGAGGGGAAGACAAAGAATTTAAAAGAAAAACATGGAAAAGGACAAGAAGGAATGAGGCAGGACAAGAACGAGGAGGACCAGGGTGACGGACGAGGTGTTCCTGTACGCGCTGGTGTCATGATGGGACGTGTAGGTGGTTGGCTATCATAAGCACGAAGAACGAGGACAAGATGAACAGCCCAGGCGGAACAGAGGATAACAGACGGTACTCTTGGTCTGGAAAATATGAGAAAAAGTCTTGAATGCTAAAAAATACAATGGAAATTTGTGTGTGGGAGAGAGGCAGCTAGTGGTTTATGATTATAATACACTGAACTGGAATAATTCAATTAAATAATTTATAGAGAAATTAATATGAGCAAGTCAGTATTAAAAAATAATAGAGGACAAAGAAAACTAGTGATTTCAATGATTCTTATGCAATTACAACTTTTGGCATCTGGCGTCCTCTGCCTTAACTAGAAAACTGGCAATATATAAGAACTACATTGATCAGAAGAAGTTATTAGCTGTCTTTCACATACTGATAATGATAGCTTCATTATTACACTTGTTTACAGTGAATTTATCATCAATTTCTTATTGTTTCCAATGTTATTTCACCTTATTTCACACAGCCTACACATAGAGACCATACACTCTTCCAAATCTACAAAGCTGACTAGTTAATCTGTTGATATTGGAAGTGCAAGTATAGAGTCCACTATATTTTGGTTTTGCTTCACTAATTTTGTTCATACACAGATGGCTTCACAGATGCTTGGTCATCAAAGTGTCAACTACTCAGCCTACCAATCCTCATCTGTCAACCCTTCCTTTGAATTTCCAGGGAAAAAAATTACTGTTATTATCACAATCTTACTTATCACGATTATCATCATAAAATTATCGACAAGAATGAAATTCCAATACTAGCAGCATTTCTTCGCCCAAAATTCAGGGAATGGTGTAAACAAGTAAGATCAAAAAGGCATAGTAACTAACCCTTTTTTGTGTATTCAAACTTCACACATTCAGGCTTTATGTTTTAAAAAATGGAAATATATAAAGATTATTGAATATAAAAGCATTTGCACTTTAGAGAGGACATTAAACAAGGATCATACTTCAACAAGGATAATATGATGCTTCAATCCAACCTATTCATTATGTTAGTGTTTTGTAAGAAATATAAACTAAACAAAAATTATTGTGAGCAAAGATATTAATATTCAATATCTATTAGCAATTCATGGTCTTATAAGTGATATAAATGATGACAGCTGTTGGCTGATAACATATTAAGATCGATAATCACACCTACTATGTGGCTGTTCACTTGTAATTTTAACTCTTAACTGCACACTATCTATTTATAGAATTTTATCATTTAAATAATAATATTTGATACATACAGCTCATGCAAATTGTTGCTTACCAACTATCTTACTCTACGTTTAGTCTTCCTTGTTTGTTTAGTCTATACATTCCACAAACGCAAAGAAATCTTAAACATTCAAACATCTCTACTTTAACTGGAAAGCAATACATTTCTAATTATTTTCTTCTCTTTAAAGTGCTAATATTCTAAAATCATTTACCCTTATACATTTCCTATTTTCAGCATTATAATCAATGGGATTGGATCATAAACTGTGACCGTATATGGTGTGAATGTACAAAAAGTACAATACATATTAACCAGTAGTTCTTAGCAACTGAAGAAGAGAGAAGTCTGGCTTTTTGGCAATTATGGAGCATTGTTAACAGAACAGTGAAAACAAATGTAACAAATAAAAAAATAATCCTTAATTATAAATCTGTTTAAATCAGTGTTACATACTGAAATCACTAAAACTGATAAAAAAATAAATCTTTCAATACTTGTAAAAAAAATAATTTATTTACTTTTTTTTTATGTCAAAAGAAAAAGAAAAAATGTAAGATTGATTAAAATAGAATCTGAATATTGAATATCCAAAATGTTTATAACAAAACTTAATTCTTTAGTACATTCTAAATCACTCTGAAAATCAATAATAAAAAATTAACAGTATATTTAATTAAATCAAAATAGAGAACTCTACAATACTAAATATACACTTTTATTTGGGGTATGGAACTTATTTTATACATCAACCTGTAATTCTCCTTACAATGAGCAAAAAATTCTGATTCATGAAAGAGTTCATAGTTGAACAATTTTCCTTCCATTAATCTAGCAAAATATTTTCAAACGGTGTCTTTGCAATCCTAATAACAAAAAACAGAAAATATATAAAATGGTGAAACAGTTTACATATTCTCGCTCAATTATCTTCCTTGGAAACCTGCTTTTACTTGCATTTTTTCCTTTTCTTTAGATAAAAATTAGATTTTAAAATTGCTCTAATCTGTTACAATCAACTAGTATTTGACATAATTATCATATACAAGTTGTCAATACCATCATTATTACCTAATTTTGGAACATCAGTTCTATTCTGAGTGCATATATATCCATATTTTCATGCCAAAATCTTCCAAAAAAGCCATGCATCTTTATTTTTCTAAAACAACAATGACATGACAATGGATGACAAAAATATATGCCATGTCCACTGTGATTTTATTTGTGGCTTCATGCACTTGTCCACTGCATTTACTGGTAAATTTTGTTACACACAGATGGCTCTATATATGACCTCACCTGATTTACTCTTTTTTTGAGTTTATGATTACCATAATGCTGTTTAAATGCTAATAACTACAAAAATAAAACAAAAATCTTTCTAAAAATCAAGGGAAAGGGTAAGCAGGTGAGATAGCTAGGATTAATAATTAATTCATTGGTGACAAATTACCTGTGTAGCTATCTATGCATAAACACAATTAACTCAATCATCATGGATTTGCATACTGTAGTTTTTCAAGAATTTTCTTGCATACAGATGGCTCCACATGTGTTCAGCCACCAAGGAGTCTATCAGTAGGCCCTAGTGACTGATCCTGATTTCCCCATTCCTTCAAATTGCAGGAAAATCTGTTTTTCTTTCTAATAGTATTGATATTGATACTATTCTTATTCTTATTGATGTTATGATTATTATCTTTTTTATTAAAATTTTGGTAACAATAAAGACAATGAAATAATACAAAAGGCCCTTTCCAAAACCCAAGGAAAAGGGTTAACAGGTGAGATTGGCTGAACTAATAACTGACTCCTTGGTGACTAAGCTCTTGTGGAGCCATCTGTGTGTAGATACATATACAGTGGACTTGCCATGTATTCTGCATGCCAACTGGGTTAATAAACTAAAATTACTGTGGTTATAGCATCCAATTATTGGAGTAAGTGGGTTTCTACATAGACAGCTCCACAAGAGCTTAGTCACAAAGAAATCAATTACTAGGTCTATCTCACCTATTTAACTTTGTACTTAATTTTCAGATTATTCTTCAGTTTTTATTGCTATTAGTTAACAGTATCAATCATAGTTCCAATAAAAATAACAGTATCAACATCGATTGCATTTGAAAAAGATTTTTTTTCCCAAAAACTCAAGGAAAGGGAAAATAAGGTAAGGTTCTTGTAAGATAAAAAAAATAATAATAATAATAAAAAAACTACTACAGTAGAAAGTATATGTCCAGTATTATAATGTTAAAGTATAGGAATGTTAATTTTTAAATGAATGAATACTTTAGAGAGAATGTTAAAAATATATATGTATAACATTATGGCTGAAGTCAAGGAGCTTACTTCACTTTCAACTGATGAAACTAAATTCCCTGCATGCAATAAGGGAGGTCAAATGCCTGAAAACGT
>NC_051391.1:12653600-12658600 GCF_015228065.2 Penaeus monodon | reverse complement strand
ATGCTTAAAGACAGGTGGGCTAATTCCCCATATTTTTCTTCTTTTTTTGGACTACTGAGGTAAGGACAGTGAGGAAATAATTCTGGTACTATTGGTAATATTGTTGCAGCTGCCTTTTTTATGTGAATCAGTGTAGTGAATATAAAACAAAGAATTTCTGTAATGTTGAGCAAAATCCCCCAGCAAAACCCTCTGCTTGCCCTCCCTCCCCCCCTCTCATTTTCTCATTCTAATTCCCTCATTCTCTCATTCTCTCATTCTCATTCTCATTCTCATTTTCTCTCTCTCTCTCTCTCTCTCTCTCTCTCTCTCTCTCTCTCTCTCTCTCTCTCTCTCTCTCTCTCTCTCTCTCTCTCTCTCTCTCTCTCTCTCTCTCTCAACACATTTTCTTGTGTTTAAATAAAACCTCTACAAACATCTTAAATTTAAACTGGCCTTGTTAACATATGAAAATGTTTAATTTTCAGCAAAGGTGAGCCAAGAACGAGCATACAATAGTGTCTTGCAATGCAAATGCACCACACTCATGGCAGGGATTGGAAGTCCCGATAACCATAATCAGGATAAAGACTCATGACCTGATGAAACATGATACAGCGTCTGTAATTATCGCCATGATTTACCACGATCCCTCTTGAATAAACAGTCTTGAAAACTTTTATAAATTTAGAATCACCAAATGTATGTTTTCTCCTTTTTTCATCTCCTTCTCCCTTTTCACCTTCTTTACAACCTTCTCCCTCTATATTATCCCTTTCTCCTTCTCCTTCTCCTTCTCCTTCTCCTTCTCCTCCTCCTTCTCCCTCTTATTATTATTATTATTATTATTATTATTATTATTATTATTATTATTATTATTATTATTATTATTATTAATTATTATTATTATCCTACTCCTCCCCCTTTGCATCATTAGCAAAAGCTAGAAAGACACTCACAGATGAATTTATATAAAATAATAATTGAATACACAAACTTAGTCTAATAAACTGCAAACAATAACAATTCACAATGTTGCATTTTGCAAAATTCTGCAACAGATTCCTCTAAAAAGATTTTGTATGTTCCGTCCAATTAAATAATATTTCAATGGCCTGAGGATGGAATCCAGGTGGAATTCTAAACTGTAGTCTCATTGTCAATAAATCTAGTTTTTGTATTGTGGGTTTTTCTTCCATAACATATATACATACATATATATATACATATATAATATATATATAATATATATATATATATATATATATATATATATATATATATATATATAGTATACATATATAAGCATATAAATGTGTATACATATATATACATGCATAAATACATACATATGTAAACATATTTATACCTATACCTGCACATATACATATACACATATACATATGTATATATACATATATATATATATATATGCACATATATACATATATATACAAATACATATATACCTATACCTGCACATATACATATACATACAGACATAACAATATAACATATACATTTTTTTTTTTTTTACAATGACATATACATATAATAATACATACATGAATACATATACACAATATATAGCTATATTATAATAATAATATATATTACATATATAATAATATATATATATAATACATATATATATATTATATATATATATATATTATATAATATACACATATATGCATATACATACTATATATATACATATAATATACATATATATATATATATATATATATATATATATATATATATATATATTATATATATAAAATATATATTATATGTATAAGTATAAGTATAAGTATATGTATAAAGTATAAATATATGTATATGTTTATATGTACATATTTATTTTGTACTCTGAATAATTCTACCTAACACAACTTCATTTTGCAACAGAAAAGAACCCCCCCTTTTCCTCTGGGTACAACATCAAAAATAGTTCTGAGGGATTCTTAATCAATAAGCAGGAATACAATGTGCTTCTATCTTTAACCCAATCACAATAGGAGCCCCTAGTGCAGTACCAAACAACACTTTCGGGTGTATGTGGTGCCGCTCGAGCAGAAAATCACAACCACATGAAACCCAATTATGTATGCTCTTGGGTGTGGCATAAACAATTTTTTTTAGGTAATGAGGCTAAAAAGAGGCTTTACACCTATTTTTATGATGCTATTTCTCCTCAACAAATGCAGCTGAGGCCAAACAAATGTACATCTGTTTAGCATGCATCACTTGGAGCAGGCTCAACCACACATGACACAAAGACTCTTCTCAGCATTAGTGGGTATGACATGATAGGATGTCATTTGGCATTTCAAGCATGATTGGGTTAATAATCAAATTAGTACACTGTGCAGAATTCTATAAAAGTGAGCAAATAACATCACAAGAGTTCTGATTAAAAGGTATCTCCACCATATACAAATCCTATGGCTAAAGTTACATTAATCAATTACCACTGCGAACATGTAGTGTCCATTGTATTTTTGTTTTGAGAATTGTGTATACACAGAGATGACTCCAGAAGTGCACATCCACCAATGTATCAAATTAGTAAGTCTAGGTTACCTTACCTGAGTTGTCAGGAAAGTATTTTTTCTAATGCTATTAGTATTGATACTGTTTGACTTATTACTGACATTATGATGATCACAAAGTTATGGGTAATACCAATAGCAATAAAAAAATCAAAAATAATATTTCTAAAAATCAGGGAAAAGAGTAAACAGGCATGATAGTTAGGACTACTACTTGGTGACAAAGCACTTGTAAAGCAATTTATATGTACATACAATTAACTAACTAAAATCACATTGGACACAGCATGTACATTCATGCTATCCCAGTGCAATGGGTTAAATTTCCCAACATCCTGAACACATTTCTACTGCTAGTTATCACTGATTCTTTGTTTCCTATGACTGTTCAGTTTACTTCCAAGGTAAACATAAAAATATGTCTATTTCTTGACTTGTAAAAAAATTGTGCTTCAAATGCATTTTAAGGTTATAATCATAAGTACAAAAATCTTGCAATGTACATATCATGTATCTATGACATGAATATGTCTGCATGTGATTATCTTAAAACTAAGCTTTGAAAGTGCAAATCTCTTAGCAAAAATATGAAGATAAAAAAATATTGTGCCTGCAAACATGAAACAACAAAGGCACTCACATAATATACAAGATCTCAAAACCTACAGTTTCCTTCTATGCAAAAAAAAAAAAAAAAAATCTGACTAAATGGAATGTATTACTTACCACCGCTATAAAATTGCACATGGTTGATTCTTTAAGATACTTTCCGTCAGGGGTCAGCAACTTGCAGCCTTAGAGCAAGATTTGGCCCGAAGAGTCTCAACTCGTGGCCTGTCACCCTGCTTGATATTCATAGGACAATCTGGCCCGCAACAGCCTAACCAGCAAATATGAGTAAGTCTGCACCTCTGAGTGTGAAAGTAGCATGTAGGATCTTCAGTCAATGATTCCTCCCCCCCCCCCAATAACTTTCGTATTCTAATCACTGGTTTGCCTGCTTTCCTATATTTTTTTGTACACCTACACAATGTTGGGTTCTCTCTGGCACTCCGGCCCAAAGGCTACTCCTAGAAACTTTCTCTGGCCCTCACAATGAAAAGGTTGCCGACCCCTGCTTTACATATATGCAGTATTTATATGGATAGAGGATTCACATTTGTGTGTGTGTGCTTGAAGGTGGGTGTGGGTGTGGGTGTGGATGTGGGTGTGGGTGTGGGTGTGGGTGTTGGTGTGGGTGTTGGTGGGTCTAGGCATAGATGGGTGTGGGTGTGGGTGTAGGTGGGCATGGGTGTGGGAGCAGGTGGGTGTAGGTGGGTGTGGGTATGGGTATAGGTGGGTGTGGTGTGTATATATATATTTGTTCACCTATTCATTCATCCATTTGTTCATTCATTCATTACTATATATACACATAAAATTCTGGATCCAGATAAATTCAGCATGGAAGACCATCTATTAACATCTGAACTGTTTTACTATGAACTTCAGGGAAGACAAAAGACATTGTTGAGGAATACTTCTAAATAAAACAAAAATAATTAAAAAAAATAAAAATTTAAGTGATGCTTTAGAAACTATAAAACACACACAATTTTCTTTTCACCCAAAATTCTACTCTCATTTAAACCTCAACTCCAAATTCCAATACTGCCTCCTGAATAATAATACAGATGGACACTCCAAAACATCACATTGCTTCTTAACCCATTCATCTCATGTAAAATTTCCAATAAAGTTTAGTGAGGTTGGAGCGTATTAACTTACACCACTGCACAACTGAGTGACAGACCTGCCAGACATGCAAGCCATCATCTCAGCCAAAAGGAAATGGACACATGACATGATGAGGCATAACCTAGCATCTGGCATTTTTTACCAAGACATTACAGCATGTTACCTGTCATGAGTGGGTTAAAAAGCAAACAATTATGATGATGATAATGGTAAAAAATATATATATATATACGAGTAACAATAACAAAAGCCATATTGAGTCGGAGAAAATAAAAAGCAGAAAACACTCACAACCGACCTCACTCTTCATAAACAACCAAGTGAAATCTACTTCACTAACAGAGGCACAAAACGGGTAATATGTGAGCGAGTAACTGGCTGCACGGGACCTCTCCTTCATGCAATCTTGCAAACTAGCAAGAGAGACCCTATACAGAGCACAAGCTGCACCAAAAATACACACACTAATCTATGCCTGATCACTACCTGGTCCAGGCTGTTTCTCCCGGGGGAGCTCCCACCCCATACAGCGCTCCACTGCCATGCACCATCTCTCGTAGCGCCGCTCTCGCTCTGCATGGGAAGAAGACAGGGTTAAGGTGTCAGGAATTATAGGCTAACTGTGGAACTGATGAGTTAACTGAGTATCATCAGCTGTTTGCTTTCTAAGAGATAATAAATTCATGTTTTTATAAAGCTCAAGATTGCATGCATATATGTATGTGT
>NC_051391.1:12638600-12648600 GCF_015228065.2 Penaeus monodon | reverse complement strand
ATAACATTATACACATATATCAATAATACAATATATATACATATATATACATATATATATACATATATATATCATATACATATATATATACATATATACATATACATATACATAAATATATGTTATATATATACACAATTTTTCATGTTGCAAGAACACATCACCAGCAACATATAATGAGAGAGCACAGAGAAAGAATGGAAGCACGGAACAAAGAGACAGAAAACGAGAGGCGACAGAATAGAAAAGAATGAAGAAAAAGGGAAAAAGAAGAAAGGAAACTTAAGAGGCGAAGATAAAGAAAGACAGAAAACATCCTGACCGGATAACCTCCTTACCAACTGGAACGCCAGCAATGTCGGCCTGCAACTGGAGTAGGGTGTTGTTACTGGTCATCCCCCCATCCACCTGCAGTTTGTTAAGCACGATGCCCGAGTCCTTCTGCATGGAGTCCAGGATCTCACGGGTCTGGAAGCACACAGCCTCCAGTACCGCCCGAGCCAAGTGAGCTCCAGTGCTCCCCTGCGTGAGTCCACAGATGGTCCTGTTGTGTGAGTGAAAGAGAAGGGAGAAAGGTGATTGAGATTATGATCAACTTTTTATCTAGGAAGATACAAGAATTTAATCTAAAAAATAATTATTTTTTACAATTTTTTTCACAGAAAAATTGCACTAGTTCTGATGGTAAAAATCAAAACACTATCTATCTATCTATCTATCTATCTATCTATCTATCTATCTATCTATCTATCTATCTATATATATATATATATATATATATATATATATATATATATATATATATATATATATATATATATATGAATATAAAGTTAGTCAAGGAACACTAATCACAATGAGCTCATCTAATGTTAACCTACCCTCTTGCATCTGTCCTCCAGTAGGGAGCAAAGAGTCCTGAGAATGCAGGCACAAAGTATACGCCCCCAGAGTCCTTGACTGTCTTAGCCAGGGGCTCGATGTCAGCTGAGTTCTTGATTAAATTGAGGTTGTCCCTGAGCCAGCGTACAGCTGCCCCAGCAATGGCCACTGATCCCTCAAGGGCATAGATGGTGGGGGCTCCCTTGCCCAGCTTGTAGGCTACTGTTGTCAGCAACCCATGTTCACTCAGCACAATCTGGAAGGTGGATTAGCATTTCAAGCAATGGAAATTAGTTTGATATGCAAATGTATCAAAAAATTCCTTAGCTGCCATTAAAGGCAAACAATTATCTAATATTTTTAGGTTACTACTTATGGCCCACTTTAATTAGTCTGGTTCACATCTCTCAGTCCAAACTCTAAACTAAAACAAAAATCAAATTAAAGAAGCACAATACAAAACCCAAATAACTTGAACAAAACTATTTTCTTCCATTCTCCTCTCTCCCTCTCCCTCTCACCCTCTCCTTCCTTCTCCCTCTCCTCCCTCCCCTAAAAAAAGAGAATTTTTCACTACAATACTTCAATATCTCTCACCTCCTAACTATATAAAAGTCATACCCACTACACCCACAGAAAAAAAAAATTGTGTGCTATCTTCCAAACAATCTTTTCTCTCTTTCAACATTTCTGTCAATAAATTTGTGTACTCTTTCCCAATATTTCCATTATACCTGCAGCTCTCTAAAATAATGATTTGCTCTTTTGTCTCTCTACTACATTTGACACACCATATCCCAAAATTTCTTCTACTGCTTTTAAACACTTCTATCCCATGCATGATGTCCAGCATACCTGTCATCCCTCCTAAAGTTTTCTCACTCTCTTTGACAACTTTTCTACCATACAACTACCTTTCATATTCATTCACCACATCTGCTCCTTGTAAGAATAACTTACCAAACTCTTTTACTACATACCTGTGTACCAGTATTGTAGAGGAGAAAACATCCAGTTCCATAAGTATTCTTTGCCTGTCCACTTTGCAGGCACATCTGACCCACCAGCGCAGCCTGCTGATCACCTAAAACCTGGAGAGAAAAGTTGGATTCATTAAGAGTAAGCAGAGAAGAAGAAAAAAAAACAAGTCAAATAAAGGAAGAAAAACTTTTTATACATTACATTCATACCGATTTTTTTTCCAGAAAATAAAATCATACTGCAAAGTCTTCACTAAAAATCAAACATCATAATTCATAAAAAAAATATAAATATAAACATGAAACTTTGATTTGCTACCAAAAAATCTACATTGTTCCAACTGTAGCTATATATATATATAAAAAAAATAAATAATGACTCCTACGTACCCCTGATATTGGAACCCCTAGGAGAGGACCCTGAGTAATGTATCCATATACCTCTGAACTGCTGCGGATCTCAGGTAATACAGACATTGGAATTTTAAAGAATCTGTTAAGAGAATCATTTATGAATATGAGTTTTCTCTTATTTAAAAAAGAGACAATAATCATTCCATTTTGGCAATCATTCAACATCATCAAAAATATTTATTTCACAACATTTCTACTAAATCATGATAAAGCTCACAAATTTACTGAAAAATAGAACATATCTTAAAGGTTTGAAATGACATACTTGCAGAGATTGGGGTCCCATTTTAGGTCCCTGATGTTCATGAGCATTGTTCGTGATGCATTTGTCACATCTGTTACATGTAATCCCCCATCTAAGGCCCCTGTCAAGTTCTGTGGAAAGATAAATAATATTATTAAATGATGTACTTCAATTTACAATGCTCTAATATTTATATATGTTATTTCTGAAAAGGGAAAGTTCACACATAAAAAGAAAAAGACAAATAAAGAGGTAACTCAGATTGCTGAATAAAGCAGACACAAATAAATAATTTCCATTTCTCATCTCACAACTTCACTTCCACTGCTGTAAAAAAGATTACTTACCCACAAGAGCCAGGTGTCAACTGTTCCAAAAAGCAGGTTCCCCTCATCACATGCTTGCTTCACCTCCTTTACATTATCAAGGAGCCAGCGTAGTTTCAAAGCTGAGAAGTAAGTAGTGATGGGCAAACCACACAGGTCTCGCAAGTAGTCCTGACTCTGGCCTGGAGTCTCTTTAAGTACCTCCTCCACCGTGGATGCTGTGCGGGCATCTAGCCAGACTGGGGACATAGAATGGAGCCAGTTAACACTGCTGTGACTTCCTCATTTCACTAATCAATTTCCTTAAGCTAGTCACTTCACTAAGACTTCCTTGTATCAAGTGTAAAGAACAAAACATAACTATACAAACAAGCATACACAAACATATGCATGTGTACGCCAAGCACTTTAAGCTCACCAACAGCATTTGCAAGAGGTTCCCCTGTTCTCTTGTCCCAAACCACTGTCGTTTCCCGTTGGTTGGTGATGCCTACTGCCTTAATGTCTGCTGGGTCTATCTCTAAGGTTCTGGAATATTCAAATGCATCATCATACATAACATTTACAAGGCAGTGAGTATGATGCATACTCACTGTCATAGGATGACAATAACTATATATTAATATATTTCTCCAAAAATTTAAATGCTTTCTAAAAAAGGTTTTTCCAACTTGCTCTTCAATACCATTCCCAATCAGCACATTACAATTTTTATGATACATCAAATAATAAAAGAAATTTATCTGGAAAGTATTACCTTTTTCACAATTGAAAAATAACAAGTAAATATTTACAAAGACAACTTTTCATTTTGCACCCATACATCGTAAATCGTAAAACATTTCCTATGCAGGCACCCTGGACAATTAGGTACTTATCCTATCATGTGATATTTCTGGATTCCCACATCATATACATGTACAGCCAGCTCATTCAAAATATTTGCAACTCTTTACTGGGCCTGAAAATGTCCAATCCCTGTGGGGTTCATGTCCCAAGGAGCCAATAAATGCTGATGGAAATTGCACATCCCTAGTGCATTTGTTTTGAGCCATTCAGAATCACAGCCAAGGTCTATTGCCTAGAATAGTGATTTTCTTCCATGGCTCCATGTTACTAAGAAAATGATATAAAAAAGAGATCTTTTCAACCATCCATTCTTTAGTCCATACTAGGCCCCTAAAGATTTTTACCCTCTCATAAAACTGAAGGACTATTTGGAAGGGAAGTAACAACCCAATTGAGGAGGAGCTGAATGAAGCCGTCATTATCTCTGATTCAGCTTTCAGTCACATGGTACAATAATATGGAAAAGTAATCTATGTGATGTAGATGTTATATAAAACAGGAATATTTTATAAACCTATTAGTTTTAATCCAAAAACCAAGTAGTATTTTCTGTATACCCCTAAAGAAATATTTTTCACAACTACATCACAAAAACAAAACTATTAGAAACATGTAAATATAATTTGCTCTTAATGCCATAGAAATAAAAATGCAATCACAGAATTACAAAAAAAAGTTACCTGAGGTTCTCTACTGTCTTTTCAATGCAGGTAAGTACAGACTTGAGCAAAGCCATGGGGTCTTGTTCCACCCAGCCCTCCTTGGGGTAGAGCTGTGCCACCTCCTCTTGGTGGTAGGTGAGCACTTCACCTGTCCCTGCAGCAAACACCTAAGGGAAAGTTTGGTTCTTAGTCTCTATAGGGTTGCTCTTTAAAGTAAAGATGATATTCTATCTTTTGTAGAAGTTCAAGAATATACCAATTCATTTTAGTGTTACAGTATTCATTCAAAAACAAATGGGAAACTAGTTATCCCCACACAGATTTAGCTTTGCAGTCATATCTGAAAATATAATTTGATAGGCTCCCCTCCCTCCCTCTTCTTCCCTCTCTCCCTCTTCCTCCCTCTTCCTCCTTCCCTCCCTCTCCTTCCCTCCTACACAGAAGACTAGAAAATGAGAAGATTAGAAGATGAGATGAGAAGAAGATGAGGAGGAGGAGAAGGAGGAGGAGGAGGAGGAGGAGGAGGAGGAGGAGGAGGAGGAGGAGAGGAGGAGAGGAGGAGGAGAGAGGAGGAGGAGGAGGAGGAGGAGGAGGAGGAGGAGGAGAAAAAGAAAAAGAAAAGAGAAAAGAGAAAAAGAAAAAAAGAAAAGAAAAAGAAAAAGAAAAAGAAAAGAAAAAAAGAAAAGAAAAAGAAAAAGAAAAAAAGAAAAAAATAAAATAAAATAATAAAAAATAAAAATAAAAATAAAAATAAAAATAAAAATAAAAATAAAAATAAAAATAAAAATAAAAATAAAACAAGACGAATAAGAAGAACAAGAACCAGAGCAAATCCCAACTTACCAAGAACCGTGTTGATGAGGTCCCCTGATCCACGGCACCCACGAGGGGTCCATGCTTGCCGCTGACAGGTCCATTGGCAACTGAGCCAGACCACATCTCGGCAACGTTGAATGTGTGTTTCTTGGAATGTCTCTGAGAACAAAGGAGTGATGATGGAGGGGGGGGGGGGATCAGGAAGGGAGGGTAAGGATGTATGGGGGGACGGGGAGTTTGGGGGAAGAGTTCTTCTTCTTTGGCGGCTAGTTTGCCCTGATATTTTCTTGATACATTTGTTTTGTTTTCTTCTCTTTTATCCCTTTCTCTCTCTGTGCCTTCTTTCTCCTCTTCTGTTCCTCTATCACTTCACAACCAAGGAGTTTTCAATATTGTTCTCGGCCTTGTTCTTCTGGTGCCCTTGCTTTCGTTTTAACCGATAAAGTCTTTGTCGCTACATAAATTGGGATATCTTTAAAACCCTAAAGAAAAAAGAAAAAAATTAACATCAAGTTAGAGCAATAAAAAGAATAACTTAAACATTAAAATGAAATAACCTCATCTGCATAAACTGTAGAGAACAATAAAAAATAAAATATATATTTATATTAACCAATAAAAATAATATATATATACAGAAATAGAAATAAAATCTGAACCTTTGAATAAACACATAGACACCAAAATATCAATACTTACGATACAGAATGAAAAGGAAAAATCCCTAACGAACCCCAGCACCAACAGCAAGAGATTCCTCAGGCCCCCGCAAGCAAGCTTATTCCCAGTTCAGTGCTAAAAGGAACGCAATCTCTCTCCTCCTCCTTCTGAAATCAGTGTCGGCCACGGAAATTTCCTCTGTGGGGTTGAAAACTTGTCACGGTAAACATAAAAATAACATAACAAAAAACAACAACAATGACAATAATAATAACAATAACAATAACAATAACAATGACAATGACAATAAAAAAACTAAATAAAAAATAAATAAAAATAAAAATAAAAATAAAAATGAAAATGAAAATGAAAATGAAAATGAAAAAAAAAAATAAAAAAAAATAATAAAAAAGAAACAAAAATTATAAAAATAAAAATAAAAATAAAAATAATAACAATAACAATAATAACAACAATAATAATAATAACAATAATAATAACCATATTGATAATAACAATAATAACAAATACAATAATAATAATAAATACAATAATAATAACAATAACTGACAATAATGATAACACTAGTGATAATGCTTATAACAACAATATTGATAATAACAATAACTATGATAATGACAATAACAATTATAATGATGATGATGATGATGACGACACGGCCATCATCATCATCATCATCATCATCATCATCATCATCAGTATAATCATCATCATCATCATCATCATCATCATCATCATCATCATCATTATCATTATCATCATCACCATCACCATCACCATCACCATCACCATCACCATCACCATCACCATCATCATAACAATAGCAGTAATAATGATGATGATAACACTACTTATTATCTATTAGCTATTGCTAATAATAATGATAACAACGATGATGATGATGATGACGACGACGACGACGACGTAATTGTGACCTGACCTTCTTTCAAGGTCAATTCTTACTTAAGAAAAAAAAACTTTATCTAAACCTCCTGCAAGCAAAACACTTCTCTTGGAGCATTTGATATCATTTCAATGTATTTATAATCAGCAAAAAAAAAAAAAAATGATATTCAAGAGCAATAAATATCTACACATTTTTAACAATTCTTTGATGTTAAGGTCTGCTTCACATTTTACATGTTCAATTATGAAATAAAAAATTTACGAGTTTCTACTTTTGAGTTTGTCTATCTGCTATCCTGCTCTACAGTCCTAAAGATATTCCATCAACTATATCCTCTTCTGTCTGTCTGTTTAGATAGACACAGACACAGGCATGGGCAGTGACTCGGACAGAGACATACACAAACAAACACACACACACACAAACACATATACACACACACACATGCGCACACACACGCGCGCGTACACACACACACACACACACACACACACACACACACACACACACACACACACACACACACACACACACACACACACACACACACACACACACACACAGAATGACAGACAGACAAGCAGACAGTGACTGACTGGCATCATCTTATCAAGGAAATACATCTCCAAGTGAAAATCACACACAGTGATAAGCAAAACTCTAATCTCAACAATTTCTGACAAAAAGTGCATATCACTTTTGTAACTTGACCAAGTTTCCTCATTCATTACAATTACTAATATCAGTCCTAACTATTATCATTATTATTATTATTATTATTATTATTACTATTATTATTATTATTATTATTATTATTATTATTATTATTATTATTATTATTATCATTATCATTATTATTATTATTATTATCATCATCATCATCATTATTATTATTATTATCATTATTATCAATTATTATTATTATTGTTATTATTATTTTTATCACTATTATACTACACTGTCATTATTATTACCATAATTATTTTTATCATCATTATTCTTGTTATCAGGATCATCATTATTTTTTATTATTCATCATCTTTATCAGTGTCATTATCAGTATCATTATCACTATTACCAACAAGTGTTATTAATATTATCATTAACACTGTTAATATTATAATCATTACTCTTACTGTTGTTGTTATCATTAATATTATCATTATCATCATTATTACCATTACAATCATTACCAATACCTTTATTATCTATATTATCAATACTTTTACCATTTTTACTACTACCATCATCAATATTGTTATTAGCATCATTTTGTTACAACTGCTATTACCATGATTGTTACTATATCAAATTATTATTATCACAATTGCATCCTTATTACTTATCATTATCATCCTCATCATTATTGCTATCCTTATCCTAATTACTTTCATTATAAAGACCATTACTACCATTATCACCATTATTCTTATTTATTTTTAAATATTTTATTGTTATCATTATCATTATTATCATCATAGTAATTATTATTCTCACTATTATTACTGTAACTATATCTAGCATTATTATTATCATTATCATTGCAGTTACAATCATCCTTTCATTATCATTACTTTATTATCATCACCATTATTACTATTATTGTCCTAAGTGTTATTATCATTATAATCTTATTACTTTTATCATTACTATTACTATTACTTTTACTATTACTACTACTAGTTACTACTACTATTATTGTTACAATCATCATCATCATCATCATCATCATCATTTTTTATCAATATCATTATTAATGCTACAATTATTAATATTCTACTTAGTACTAATAGTAGTAACAGTAGTAGTATCATCTTCATTATCATTATCATTATCATTGTCAGTATTATCACTATTATCATTACTATCACCATAATTACAATCATGAAATGATTATCATTGTGATCTTCATTGCTATTATTATCATTATTATCATTATCATTATAATCAACATTATGATCAATATCATTCTTATCACAACACCTCTCTCATTTATCTTACCATTACCATTAGCACTACACTCTAACTTTCACCACTATCACTATTACCATCATACACTCACTGGATTGAAACCATGCAACTAAATTATATATATTTGTTTCAAGGGTAAATACTGAGCAAATATATTCACATCATTAGAACAAAACACATCTCATAAATTGAACCAGGTAATGTTTTCTCTAAATAACTATTCTGATATGCATAATTTTAAATTGCATACATTTCACACATCCTTTTACAATTCTACAGTAGCCTTGGTCTCCACAACACAATGGAATGTTTTCAACTGAGGAGCATTCTTGAAATGACCTTGAGGGGGCAACACACAATAGCTGTTATCAGGCTAAAGGAAGTGTTATACCTTCCTACCTCCCTGACAATCATATTTTATTTTAGCCCAGTAATGGTTATGAATATCTTTGTTGGAAATCTATTTTTGACTGGTTCAGTTATTCATTAATAAACTGTGTGGAACATTAAATGAATTACTGACAAGTAAATATAGGACAAATTATTCTCAGACTGGTAGTTCACAAACAACACATTTTAATAAACCACACACTTTTTTGCTGTAAAATTCTAAGTACACAATACATAAAACATACAAATATTTATTAATCCACTGGCACCAAATAAATGTACCGTCCACCATAGTTTTATTTTGTGACCTTATTTACAAACAGAAGGCTCTCCAAGCACTTATTATCAAGCAGTCATTTAGTAGGCCTACTTAACCTCATCTGATTACCCTTCCATTGATTTGGGGGGGGGGGGAGATTCTTCTCTAATTCTACTATCATTATTAGTACTGTTATCATCATTATTGACATTATGATTATAACAGTGTTATTTACAATACTGGTAGTAATAAAAAATCTTTCTAAATTCAAGGAGAAGAGTAAACAGGTGAGATCAGGTTAACCACAGCAAAGGACTTCTTGGTGACTAAGCACCTCTGGAGCCACTTATGTGTAAACGAAGTTAATAAACTAAAACTACATTGTATTAAGCAAGTATGTACATCCCCTCCCAGAATCAGCAAGTTAAAGCAAAGAGTTATTCTAATAAAAGTCAGATCTACTTAGTGTAGTACATCCTTTTTGCTTCATAATTATCAGCAGTTACATTCACTTTGACTTTGTACTATATGTATGTTTTCAACAGAAAATTTATCTATGCATGACAGTCATTATTCTATACTGCCCAGCACTTTTTTTTTTTTTTTTTTTAGATTTATC
>NC_051391.1:12631100-12633600 GCF_015228065.2 Penaeus monodon | reverse complement strand
GAAGACAAAGAATCCTTCTCATATTCAATGCAGGATACAGTGTACAAGTGATATTCTGGGTGAACATAGCAAGATACAACCCAGGAACAATAAATTATTATCCTGATTGGTGGATGATGATGATATGGAATACCTTATATTCTAGTCAGTATATGATGCTAATTATATCATAGGTTGATATGCTGCTACTCATGGTACATTCCTGTGACCATGTGATTTGCTTTTGCTCTGTCCTGCTGTACATATGCAGGGTATGCTTAGTCTTGGGCAGTGGTTTGAGGGTGGCAGCCTCCTGCAATAGATATATATCAGTCTATGATGTGTGCTCATATTACTGTCACAGTGCCCTGTGATGTGAAGTCCGTCCTAGGCTCTATCCTGAATACATACATGGTGTATTGTTTTATCATCCAGGGCAGGGATGTTAAGGTCCCATTGGGGTGAGGGGTTGAAGTGGGCTGTGCCCCCATCATTTAATGATATAATGACCAATTCATTGTATGTTATACTTTTTTTAACCTTCAATTTCCCTGGTACCTTTCATCCCCTCCCTGGCTTATAGTGTATTTATAGGGGTGGGGGGTGGGGGGTTCTGCAGCATACTTTCTATGCATATGAGTACTAGAGAGTGAGAGGAATCCATTGATATCAGTATCATCATGATCTTTAATGCAAAGGTCTTCTGAATGTTTACTGTTTAGTGTGCATTTATAGTGGTTTAGCCAGTGCTCATTAACAATGCAGATGATACTGAACCCATCAAATAGGGAAGGTGTAAGGCATACCAAGGATGTTCCGGAATATCAGTTGTGTTAGGGTTACTTTTTGGATAAAGTGTTTCTGTTAATTTTATTAGCATCACCAGTACTGTAGTTTTTATGGAAAACTAAGGAGAACCATGATAAATCTTAGTTAAGATTGGTAGACATTGCATTTGAGATAAATTATGAAATTATATTATTTATTTGTATTTTTCTTTTTTTAGGATATTAATTTCTACCAGAAAAAAAGAATGAATAAGTAAAATGGAAACTGCAGATACTGAAAAAATCATCACTTTACTAGAAAGACTCAAAACCAGTAGTGAGAATATCAGTGAGGATGAACTGATATCTATATTAAGCACAACAGTAAAATCATGTCATGTTCCTTGCCGTGATGCCCCAGAGGATGTCCCTTATGATGCCACAGAGTTTGAAAATGTGGCAAGGGAAGCAGAGATGCACCTCTGCATCCTTCTGCGACTCTTGGACTCCATTAACAAAGCAAAGAAAGAGGGACAGAAATTTTCACCACAGTTTTTAAAGGGTGTCATTGTTGGTTGTGTGAGTGTAGCCTGTGAATACCGGGACAGCAGCTGGGAATGGAGTAACGAGCAGGCAGCTATAACTTCCAGAGATATCTTGAACAAGCTGTGCGATTTTTGTGAGTGTGACAACTTGCAGGTATTACTTACTGGAAGACAAGTTGCAGAAGACAGCAAAGAAGATGTAGATGTCAAAAGAAAAGAAACAGATGATGAAGACTTTGAAGGTTATATGAAATTTGTGCTGGAAAAACTCTCAGAATCATTGAAAAAGACAACCTGGAAATCCTACCCAGCTGTGAAGATGGTGTATCTGTACATGTTGGAACTTCTTGATGTAAGTGTTTTCTCTTCTGATATATTTTCCATTTAGACAGTATTTATTATCGGTTATGCTATTTTGCATATTATTTTATCCAGAGATAAAATAGTTTTACCATTAGGAAAACATAATACAAATACAGCTAATAAAACCATTTCATAATATGTTTATAATCATTTATTACTATTTAATTAATAAAATAAGTAGAATAATAAGGATATTGAAGTGATATGATGTTTTTTTATTCTACCAACAAATGCTTCAGTTCTTTGTAGTACCTTTTAACAAGCATAAAACACTCCAACTTCAGCATAGAAGCATTAGCAAACACCTGCCGTACCTACTTCCACCAGCACTTTTCATCACGGATGACTGGGAGAGGAGCAACAAAGCTCTGGGACTCTCAGCTCTTCGTCATATTCTGACCAACGCTGTAAGTTCTTTTATCTAATGAATTGCCATTTGCTTTTATTATTACAAATACAGTAAGTTGTCATATTGCATTTTGTGTTAGGGTTTGCTAATATTATTATCAGAGGAACAATTTGCTGTAATATTTATTTATTGGTTGTTAGTCATACTGATACAGTGGGTTAATGTACTCACCATATATAGTATATATATGATAAAGGATTTATATATATGTATATATATATATATATATATATATATATATATATATATATATATATATATATATATATATATATATATATTTTTTGTGTGTGTGTGTGTGTGTGTGTGTGTGTGTGTGTGTGTGTGTGTGTGTGTGTGTGTGTGTGTGTGGTGTGTGTGTGTGTGCAAACATACTTACATACATATATATATAATATATATATAAATATATATATATATATATATATATATATATA